>NC_056523.1:282303542-282324965 GCF_019175285.1 Sceloporus undulatus
ATCTATCTATCTATCTATCTATCTATCTATCTATCTATCTATCTATCTATCTTCCTTCCTTCCTTCCTTCCTTCCTTCCTTTCCTTCCTTCTTTAAAAAAAAACCCTTTTCTTAGCAATCTGATTTTACAGGGCAGCTGGGGACAAAAAGCTTTAGATTCCATCCATGGCAGTATTTTTCTTCTTCAGTAAACATTGCCTCCAGCAAAATGTCACTTCTCCCTAACAAACAATCAAACCAGATGCAACAGAACTTCACAAACAGACTGTCTGACAAGTGTGCCCCAGTGATTCATACTACAAACTTGGCATCCAAACAGCCAGACAAGCTGTCTCTATTGACATCTGCTCCTGTTCAGCACATGAATTATCCTTATGGACTCTTTCATCTCTAGTGATTCCAGTCCCTGAGACCACTCCCAAAGCTGCTCCTTTAGCCACAACTGGAACATCCAAAGCCTACTTAGTTTGCTCCATTGATATCCTAATCAGAGTCTGGCAATGTTATGGAGGGGAAACCACATAACCCAGAATCCCCCAGCAAGCATGGTAAAACACTGCTGTTCTGTTTAAACTGTGTAACCTCTTTAAATGCTGCAATGATTAAAAATTTCAGAGCTTTTTTTCACAATGTCTGTGAAGCTGTTCTATAGAGTCCTGGCCCTGAGACTCAGTGTTATCAATACAGCAGAGTGAGGCACAGTGACTGTTGTGTGATTTCCATGTCAATGAAACAGTGAACCTGTACTGGGTTTTACTGTGGATTTTAAAGGACTCATTCAAGTTGCTGAGTCCTATCCCAAAATGCATTTAGCATCTTGGGTAGCTCCTTCAGTAGCTGCACTGAAACCCAGAAAAGGTTCACTGCCTCTCTGAGTGTCACTGGTGAGGCAGCTACATCAGGCAGCAGATTGTAAGTGTCGTGAAAATGTGTTCTATTTGTTATTTTACTATCAGGTATTTGTGGAGTTTGCTGCCTTGTGTGCCAAAATAACTTAACTAGATTGTATTACTACATACCTTAACTTGGGTGAGTTGTAGAGAATGTTGCCAACTGATGCTGAGAAAGAATACAGAGACGTTCTGAGATGTTAGAGGATGGAGTGGCTGGGAGAGATGGCACATGGTCAGTCCCTTATTCCCATAGGAGCTTTGTGCAACAAAAGATACTAACCAGATCCCAGCCATTGTTCCAGTCTGGTTGGCTTCTTCTCTATGTGGAATGAGGTAGAGTGGTGTCATTTGGTCTCCAGAGCCAGCTTTGTTCTAGACCCACTTAGCGTTTACTTATATCACATGTGCATGTAGAAAACACATATTTTGAAAATAGGTGTCTGTATCTTGGAAATAAAGAAGTTGTCCCTAGACTGCAGAAAAAAGAGGGTGTTGTGAAACAAGAAGGTGGTCAAGCCTGGATAGAGCCAACCAGTCCCAGTTCATGGAATGCTATGAAGGGGAGAAATATAAAAACTAGAGGGTTGTCTGAAAAATGTTGAATATGACAAGTTAGGAAATGGGGAACACAGAAGACCTCAATGGGTTTGGGAATAGGGAACAAAGGCTATGGAAAAGGGTCAAGAAGAAGTGTTATTTTGTTTGAAGCTGGGGTGCTACTGTGAGTGGAATCAGGATAGGGCCAGCTGTTTATCTGTTACAGAATACATTTGTATTGTTTTTATTTTCTACATCTCTGTTTGGGTGTTTAAAAATTAAAATATCATACTTTATCCAGATGAACACTTTATCCACTTGTCCAGAATAATAGTCACCTTGAGACCAGCATGCCAGTTCCAAAAAAAGGATTTTAAACATAAAAAGACAAGGTAAATGATAAGAATCCTAGGGTTTGGAATTGTAGGGTTTTGATACACCTGGATATAGGGATATCATGGGAGTAAATAAGGCCATATCTTATAAATGCAATAAAAAACTATTGATACTAAGTCTCAACCAATACTCAGAAAAGTCTTTTTGGATGACAATTCCCAGATTTCCTGGCTGTGTAACCACTCTTCTAAGCTCTGTTTCAGACACTCCATGTAGGTAACTATTCTG
The DNA here is from genome assembly GCF_019175285.1 of Sceloporus undulatus. Taxonomy (NCBI): domain Eukaryota; kingdom Metazoa; phylum Chordata; class Lepidosauria; order Squamata; family Phrynosomatidae; genus Sceloporus; species Sceloporus undulatus. The sequence continues at coordinate 282,305,597 of NC_056523.1, forward strand.
ATGTGATTTTCCCATGGAGCATTTTTCAATAACAAACTCTTCTGAAGCAGTGAAGTCAAGAAGTGTATCACCCCAATAATAAATCATTTGAGTCATCCCTATGTATCTGTGACAGCAGATTGTGCCCAACCAATATACACTAGCTAGAATCCTAAAATACTAATAGAATAACAGACTACAAAAACAACAACAACAGGGGATCCTCAGAACTCTTTTGCTGCTAGACTGCTCTTTGAAGACTTTATGGCCCATTTTAAACAGGCCTTTGCGCCACCCCTGTGACATGCTAGGGGTTGGCCGGGGACGCTTTTTGTGGGTTCTTTTTCTGCCACCAAGGCTTCCCGCCGGTGGAAATGGAGGTGGGGGCAGACCACCCTTTTTGGGCAGTCTGTATCCCGCCATTGTCTCCCTTTCTCAGGTAATCTCAGGTCCTTCCAGCCAACATCTGACATATTAGCCATTACATTGCCTTTTGCCAGCTCAGTATTCTGTGACTTTCAGCTGATTTTTATCAATTGGTCATTTGCCTATAGATTGCTGCCATTTGACACAGTTATGGGCCTCCACCAATGTTAGCATCTTTTAACTTTCTTTGGGATCCTAGTGAGGGAGACTGTCATGAAAAACACCACTACCATTCCACCACTGATCCAAAGGCATTTATTTGTGAACTGGAGTGGGAAGGAGGAATCATAAGAGACATATACTTTCTGTGCAGAAAGCCACTGCTTCATTCTATCACATGTTCAATTAAAAAAGCCTTTGGGAGAAGGACTAAGAAGGGGCAGACCTTCACATACAGTACAGAGCCACTGCAAGTTAGGGCACATAGCCTTGAGCTAGTTGGGTTGGTTCATTATTTTGAACAGTTATCTAGAACTCCCAGAATCTTTCAACATGGTTAGTAGCTAGGGAACATGGGGAGTTATAATCCAAAAAAGTAACTTTTCCAAGCCCTGCTTTTAAGGTGTTCAGAACACCTTTACTGGATCATAAAAGTCTCAGGAATGCCCATTTAAAATACAGTTTGGCCTTTCAAATCTACTGGAACTAGTCCAAATTGTGCAGAAGAGTCTTCATAGATTGAATCCTATTGGTTAGTTCTAATTAAAAGTAGACCTGTTAAATCACTTCAGTAGATCTCCTCTAGTTGTGAGCCAATACATAAGTGAGTCAGCATAGAGAAATCCCATTCATTCAAAGGATTTGCTTTAGTTGGCATTATCAATCTGATTCAGGCTCAGTTTTCCTAAGGCAAGTGCTTCCACTTAAATGAATTACCAGAGCAGCCAGATGACCTGAAATAGATAATCAGTGGAAGAATGATCACTGGAACTCTAATGAATTGCTTAGCGTACCAGTTTAAAACCTTGGATTGAACAGAAAGCTCTCCATCCCAATTTGTTGGGCAACATATTTAAAAACTTTTTTTTAAAATGCATTTAAAAATCATGTATTTACCTTCTCCACCACACATTAAACTTCCCTTTAGAAGATAGGCACTGTCTTAGAAGAAAATCCTCACCTTCTCTTTTTGCATATTATGGAACACCTTTCCTAAAATGTTGCCTGCCATCTTTTTAAAAAAAATTTAGACCTGATATTTATACACACGGAAATATATGCAAATGTATTGGTGCTTGCCTGGTGAATTAACTGACAGTGTAATCTTTGATATCTTCACTCAGAAGCAAATTCCCCTGTATGGGTACAGGACTGCAATCTTAGATTCCTTGAATAATTAAATAATTACTCAACTTAAGTTTGATTGGATGGCAGCCTAAAGTATTGGTTTGAGAGGAAAGTGGTGTTGAGCCAAAACCTCTGTACCTGGAAATCTTGGCTTTCGTTAAAACAAAAAAGAATTACAATCTTGATCACCCTTGGTGATGTAACAATAATGCTAGAAGGACTGTCACAGACTAAGGAGCCAGGTGGAGGTAGCCTGTGATGATTTCCTGAGGTTATGGGGCAGTCCAGCAACATATGGTCCAGTTTCTTGCCTTGTCTATAATTTGTTGTTGTTGTTGTTGTTGTTGTTGTTGTTGTTGTTGTTGTGTGCCCTCAAGTCATTTCTGACTTATGGTGATTCTAAGGAAAACCTATCACATGGTTTTCTTGGCAAATTTCTTCAGAGGAGGTTTGCCATTGCCATCCTCTGAGGGTGAGAGAGTGTGATGCCCAAGGTCACCCAGTGGGTTTCCATGGCCAAGCCAGGATTTGAACCCTGGTCTCCCAGTGTCCTAGTCCAATGCCAAAACTATTACGTCACACTGGCTCTCATCTATAAATAGCACACATGTTTAATCTGCATAGTTCATACAAGCCATACTGATTCCAATTTTCTTAAGACAAAAAGTTGGTGTACACTATTCATGTTACTGTACACATTTCTATTCTGTCTTTCTTCCAAGAACCCCATAGTGACATAAATTACTCTTGCAACATATTTTTAAATTTTTTATCGTATTTATGTTTTGTTGTTCTAGCATAGACTATACAGGTGTGATGATAACAATCAATGAACTGATAAGGAGAGACCTGGCTTGGCAACATGATATGAGAAAAAGTTATAATAGCTCATGACTGAAAATGAGCTAGCAGCGTATGCTGCAGTTAAGAGAACAAATGCAATCTTGAACTGCATTAACAGAAAAGCTATGTGTCTAAATGTTAGGAAGGAATAGTTCCACTCTGTTCTGCATTAATGAGGAACCATTTGGAATACTGTGCACCCCTTTTTAAGAAACACTGAAGACACTGAAAAATTAGACCACATCTAGGGAAGAACAGCCAGCACATCTTGTTTACTTTCAGGTTTTCCTCTTTCCTGTTGAAATTGTCCAGGGGTTTCAGTGGCTTCCCTGTGCATCCTGACACAAATACCTGGACAATTTCACAGGAAAGAAGAAATCCTGAAAGTAAACAAAATTTGGCTTCCAGTCTTGAAAAACAGCAAACTGAAGACTCAACAAATGCAAATGAGAAATCCCCCAGGGTCAAGGGTTTCCCAGCAGACAATGAGCCCTAATCAAGCAGACACTAATCTTCTTTTGCAGACCCTCCCACCCAGAGGCCTGCCATTAGCAACAGAACAATCCACATGCAAATCACTCCTCCTTTCCCAGGGTCACACAGTATATATATACCCAACTCCTTTCCAGGTAAGCATTCTCTGAAGATGCCAGCCACAGATGCTGGCAAAATGTCAGGAAGAAACTCTTCTAGAACATGGCCACATAGCCCAAAAAAAACCACAAAAAACTATTTCCATGTTAATCTGTGTATTGTTCTGTTGTTGAATGACAAGGCCTCTGGGTATCTAATTAATGATCCATTGGCGGGTTACAAACCGCCATAAAGTACGCACTTTGCACGTACTAGGGTTAGGAAGGGCCATATTAGGGTTAGGAAGGTTCTTACCTTCCTCACGGCCCTTCCTCCCAGTACGCGCGGAGTGCGTCGTAAATAGGCGCTGCCATTTTGACGTCTTTGGACGCTGTGCGTCCTGATGTGTTGCGGCAGAAGCGATGCCACGAGGGCGCGCTCAGCCCCTCGCGGCGCCACTTCTGAGTTTCGAAAAGGAGCGCCATTTCGGCACTCCTTTTTCGCTGCACGGGGAAGCCTCATGGTCTGGCCGCTGGGGCTTCCCTACACAGTGAATGGCAGCGGCGGGAAAACGGCCCCTTGAGGGCCGTTTGTAACTCGCCATTGTCTGCTGGGAAACCCCCTGAGGAAGGAGTAATCTAAAACACAAAGTACTAACAGCAAAATAACTCAGAAACCTGGCTAGCTCCTTTACACTTCAGATTAAAACTTAGAACAGATTTACTGTCCAACCTACATGGAAGCCACTGGTCAACATCTCAGATCTTATAAGGATCATTTGAAAAAGTTGTGTCTGTTTAGCCTTGACTAAAGAAAACAGGTATCTTGAAATACATAGCCACACAAAAGTTTTGTTCTTTGTTGCTCCAGAGGACAGAAATAGAACCAATGGTCCTGAATTGCTTGAAAACAGATTTTAGCTAAATATGGGGAGGGGGAAAAATACAGAATGGATCTCTTCCAACAAAACCCACAAATGAAGGCACATGTCTGATTATGCTATAAGGTGATGCTGAATGGCTGATGATAAACTCTGATGTATTCTTGTCTATAAATATTTTGAAGTCTTCTTCAGGGGACTATAAAAAATAAAGAACAAGACATAAATGTACCTATACAAACAGATGCAAGGCTATAGTGTATGTTGGGGATCTTTAAAAATGGATAGGGAAACAGCTTTTCAATACAAGGGGCCATTGGAAGGATGGCTCACTCTCTGCAACAGACTTATATTTAGAGAGAATAAATACAAATGGTGATACAGTTTTGTTGACAAAAGAAATTGATTCTAAAATTTTTTGATTTTTAGGCCCGGAAAGTTACACTGCTAACCCACCAGTAAGAAAGAAGTACCAGCTCTGCATACAGTCTCAAGAAGGCAATAGTGTAATAAGAATAATGAGATTGTCTGTTTTCCCATTCCTTTGTTCTGTTGAGTAGACATGTATATGTGTACAATAAGAGTCTTGGCTGAGGTTTTAAAATGATTTTTAAAAATGAAAATAAATCCAAGAATTTGGGTCCCTGGAAATTATCCAAATTATACTTTGACCTAAATCTTGTTCTTAGCCCTGACTAGTGTAGAGCCATTGAATCAATGGGATTTACTTATGGGTTCAACAAATTGAATGACTCTAACTGGGATTAACCAAAAGGATGCTAGACCCTTCTTTTTCCCCAGGGAGAAGAGGACCTAAGAAATTTTTAAGAGGTATGCAGATCTGGCTCTCTGATTCATGGGTGGGAAGCTGAGAGGAGTCACAGGAAGCTATTTGTTGATAACTGCCTTCGAGTCAATCTCGACTCATGGTGACCCTATGGATGACACATCTCCAACACCCTCTGGCTTCCACTGCTCTGCTTAATTCCTGCAACCCCATAAAACCCATTACCTCCTTAGCAGAGTCCATCCATCTGGCATGTGGCCTTCCTCTCTTCCTACTTTCCTCCATCTTTCCCAGCATTATTCTCTTTTCCAAAGAGTCCTTCCTTCTTGTGATATGTCTGAAGTACGACAGCCTCAGTTTGGTCATTTTGGCTTCCAAGAAGGTTTCCAACTTGATCTGCTCTAGGACCTATTTGTTTGTTCTTTTGGCTGTCCATGGGATCCTCAGCACTCTTCTCCAGCACCTCATCTCAAATGAAGTGATTTTCTTCCTATCACCTTTTCTTAATGGTCCAGCTCTCACATCCATCCACGGTAATAGGAAATATAGTGGCTTGTATGAATCTAATTTTTTGGCTGAGTTGTATATAATAATAATAATAATTATTATTATTATTATTATTTGTATACCGCCCTCTGGCAAACCAATCCGGGCGGTTAACAACAGTAAAATATAAAATATGACAATTAAAAACACTTTATCCCTCCCCCCCTTAAGACAATATTAAACAGTATAACATATTAAAAACACAATGTCAATGCATAAAAACAACAATTAAAAACTAAAAACCCTGATATCCCTCTGTTGATCCTCGACCATCACTAAGATGGGGCCACGGGAGGAATGAGGGAATCAGGAACCTGGGCCGGGATGGTTAATCTGGAAAGGCCTGCCGGAAGAGATCCGTCTTGACCGCTTTTTTAAAGCTGTCTAATGATGTTATCTGATGGATCTCATCCGGCAGGTCATTCCAGAGTTTGGGGGCGACAGCAGAGAACGCCCTCTGGGAGGTCGCCGCAAGCCTAGATTTTAGAGGCTGTAGTAAGTTCCTCCCAGAGGACCGGAGAGCGCGGGGAGGATTGTACGGGAGGAGGCGGTCCCTAAGATAGCTTGGACCCAAGCCATTTAGGGCTTTAAAGGTGATAACCAACACCTTGTACTGGGCCCGGAAGCTGATAGGCAGCCAGTGGAGGGACCTCAAAACCGGAGTAATGTGGTCCCTCCTAGATGTTCCTGAGACAAGCCTGGCTGCCATATTTTGAACCAGCTGTAATTTCCGAGTCAAGCACAGGGGTAGCCCCATGTAGAGTGCATTACAGAAGTCAAGGCGTGAGGTTACCAGTGCGTGCACAACCGTCTCGAGATCCCTTACTTCCAGAAAAGGGCGCAGCTGGCGTATCAGCCGAAGCTGATAACAGGCACTCCTGACCGTCGCATTTACCTGATTTGTCATCAGGAGCGACGAGTCAAGGAGCACCCCCAGACTGCGAACACAGTCGCTAGAGGAGAGTGTGACCCCATCCAGGACTGGAGGTTGCAACCCAATTCTTGGTTTCGGGGCCGCTACCATGAGCACCTCCGTCTTGTCTGGATTCAGTTTCAATCTGTTTTTCCTCATCCAGCCCATTACCGCCTGAAGACATTCATTGAGAGAAGAGATGCCATCGGAATTCGAGGCCGACGAACGAGATACAGAGAAATAGATTTGGGTGTCATCAGCGTACTGATAACACCCAGCACCATGACTCCGTATTATCTAACCCAGCGGCTTCATATAGATGTTAAATAACATCGGGGACAAAATAGCCCCCTGAGGAACCCCACAAGTGAGGTACCTCTTACTGGAGCTACAGTCCCCAAGTAGCACCCTTTGAGACCTGCCCGAGAGGAAGGATCTGAACCACTGCAGAGCAGTGCCCCCGATACCTAACCCCCTCAGGCGGTCCAAGAGGATGCCGTGATCTATAGTATCAAAAGCCGCTGAGAGGTCTAAGAGCACCAACAGGGTCACACTCCCCCTGTCAATGCTCAGACGCAGATCGTCGGTCAAGGCAACCATGGCAGTCTCAACCCCAAAGCCTGTCCTAAAGCCAGTTTGAAATGGGTCTAGATAATCGGTTTCATCCAAGACAGCTTGGAGCTGAAGGGCAACCGCCCTCTCGATCACCTTGCTCAAAAATGGCAGCAATGACACCGGCCTATAATTCTTCATATCCAGGGGGTCTAGGGAAGGTTTTTTCAGGAGTGGCCTAACCGCCGCTTCCTTTAAACAAGATGGAACATGTCCTTCCCTGAAGGATGCACCGATGATATCCGTGATATCCGTGAGGAATCTCATCAATGCATCCCCCCCCTGGACGGCCAGCCATGATGGGCAAGGGTCGAGAGGGCAAGTTGTCTTCCTCACCTTACCAAGCAGCTTTGCATTTTAGAATCTTTTCTAGTTCTTTCTTAGCCATCATCCCCATTTTTAATCATCTTCTGATTTCCTGACTGCAGACCCCATTTCTATCAAAGTTTGATCCCAAGTAAGGAAATTCTTTTACTATTTCTGTTTCTTCATTGTCTAGGTTGAACTTGTGAAGGTCCTCAGTGGTCATTATTTTTGTTTTCTTTGTGTTCAACATTAAGCCTGCCTTTGCACTTTTTTCTTTGATCTTCCTTAGTTCCAGGTCTGTGAGGTTTTCTGCTAGCACTATAGTGTTGTCTGCATATCTTGTGGATATTCCGTCCTCCTAGTTTCACTCCTCCTCCTTCTGTGTCCAAGCCTGCTTTTCTTATAATATGTTCTGCATACAAGTTGAACAAATAGGTTGAAAGGAGTTTTCCTTGTCTATTGACATATGTTGGTTAGCTATACCTGCTGCATTTTCAAGTCTAATACTGCTTTAACTTCCATGGCTCAGTGCTATGGAATCCTTGGGTTTGTACTTTGCTGTGGCATCAGAGCTCTCTGAGAAGGCTAAATATCTCACAAAACTACTAATCCCAGGATTTCATAGCACTGAGCCATGGAAATTAAAGCCTAGCCAAATTGCATTATTTCTGCAGTGCAGATACAACCCAGAGCACAGAATTTGTACTCCTGGTCTATTTCAAGCCCACCACCACCACCAAATATTACTGAGTTGTAACATCCGTCATCTTTCAGCACTGATTATGCTGGCTAGGACTGATGGGAGCTGCAGTCTCATGACATCTAGAAAACAACCCCAGGTCTGTCTTATCTTTGCAGAACTACTCTGAAAGATAGGAGAGGGAGGTATGGTACCAGTTTAAAACTTGGCTTATTATTTACTAGTTTTTTGGGGGGGCTAATGGTTTTATCCAAGCCTGTATCCAGACTTGGTTTTAGACTATTTTAATGTTTTAATGCTTTGATATTTAAATTGTTCAAGGGATTAATATGTTTTTAGAATGTTTAAGTGATCTTTATGGTAATTGTTCAAATTTATTTTATTGGCAATCTCTATGAGATCTTAAAACACATGATAAAATATTTTAATAAGAAATTAAGATGATCCAAAATCATTGGCTGATTTTGTGTCTAACTGGAGAAGTTTTTAAAAAATTGCCACCCAGAAAGGGAGGCTTTTGAAAGGCCTCTTCTAGAAAACATGGACCTCTACAGCTTCAAATATTCCAAGAAGGCTTCTTTGGCATGGATATTTTGAACTTCAATGAGTATGTGGGAAGATCTTGTAGCACCTTTGAGACTAATAGAAAGACGTTGGCATGAGCAGCTTTCCTAAACTTACAGAGACTTACAGAAACTCATGCTGCCACCTTCTTTCTTTCAGCTAGTCTCAAAGGTGCTACAAGATCTCTCTGCATACTGAATCTACAGAATAACATGGCTATATCTTTGAATTCTACCTCCTGCAACCAGTCGATTGGAAATGTGGTCCAAAATACCAAGAGGGAGGACAACAGGTCTGTGATGGATGAACTCTCTCCACACACCTTGAAAGTTTCAGGGTCTCCCCTCTCCCCAAAGGCCCAGTACACAAAATGCAATGCACAGTTTACAGATCAGTCATCCAGGCCTACTCAGCCAGCCCTACTGGACCCAGAGATATGATACTGTTTTCCCACTTTAACTGCCAAGGTTACATCCCATGGAAACTCAGGGTTTGTACTTTTGTGAGTCACTAGAGCAATCTGGCTGAGAATTATTCCGAAGGCTCTTCCTTAAACTACCAATTCCATGACTCCACAGAAGCATGGCAGTTGAGTGGAATAATGCAGCTATAGCTGATATAGTGTGAAGAGACTCCTAATGTCCATCAGATCTGGTTGACTGCAGATCCCAGCCTCACTGGGTCCAGGTCGCCTTGGTGTACTGGCTATCCGACCTTGCAAAAATCCCTCCCGTTCTCAGCAGGGGGTCTCTGGGCTTTACCTTTGTAGTAAGGGTTCCCTCTGCCTTACTCTCAGGGAAACAGACTATTGAACTTGATGAAGATAAGTCCATCCATTTGGGGGACAGGGAGGGGGGGAGCCATGCTTTTAACCTTTGTAAATTTTTATGTGATTTTATGCTGTGCTTAGCTGATTTTAATTGTTTTAAATTTTATTGTAATTTTTTTTTTTAAAAAAATGTTTTTATCTGTGAGCTGCCTTGGGTGTCTTCTAAGGGAGAAAGGCGGCATACAAATGAAATAAGTAAATAAAATATATAAGCGCAATGTCTGGCTTCTCCACCTAAGTTCCTCCTCAGTTCCCCCAAACTTTCCTGTACACCTCCATCTTCATTCCCCTCGCCCCTTCTTCCAAAACTTGAAGTGAACTGCCTCCGCGGGTGATGGACTCCCCTCCTTTGGAGGTTTTGAAACCCAGATTGGATGGCCATCCCTCAGGACCCTAAAACGAATCTATCTTGGGGTCTTCATGGCAAGAAAGAGGTTTCACCTTGCTTTCCCCTGAGGCTGAGAGAGTGTGACTTGCCCAAGGTGGGCTTCATGGCTGAGCATCCTGGACTCCTGAGTCATAGACCAAGGCCATGCTGAGAACAGTTGTATGGTTCTGTCGATGTGCAAAATTATAAAATGCAGCGAGGGTTGCTTGCTTTCCCTTTCTTAAAAAGGCTGGGTGACTCGGAGGATGGAGGGCTCTCCTTCTGAGGAAGTTTATAGGAAGAAGTTGGGGGGCCATCTCTCAGGAGTACTTTAGCTGCGTAGCCCCGCATGGCGGGAGCATGGAATAATGGCCTTTGGGGTCCCTTCCAGTTTTACCACCCTGTGATTTAGCAGCTAAACCCCTTCACTGGTGGGATCGTCCCTTAAGGCTGGGCTCCTAAACAGACTCGGCAAGGGCTCAAATCCACCGAGAAGAGCCTCACAGTCGGTTCTTCCTGCTGAAGAGGCCTTCAGTAGCTCTCTCCTGACTTTTTCAGCATCCTTCTGGGTGCCAGTCGGGACTAGTCTGTCTAGAAGTCCTACCTGGGTGTGGGCGGGGGGGGGGGCAAAAAAACAAGCACAGCCGATTTCTGATCGCTTCGCTTAGCCATCTTTTCATCCTCTATCTGGGGGGGGGGGGGGGGGGCGGGGGGAGGAAAAGCTCTAGTTTATTAAAAACAAATCGTCTCTACACCCGTTTACTTTGATTTTTCCAGGCGCATCATTCCAGATATTTGGTCTCACGGGTGTTTTCTATTATCGGGCAGCACATAGCTATTGCTTATCACCTTGGGATGCCACCATGTTTTTGTGTACCGCTCAATACAGCCTAGGGTTGTGAGGGAGAGAAAGAGGAAGGAAGGAAGGAAGGAAGTCGAAGGAAACGAAGGAAAGGGGAGAAGAAGAGTCAAACACTGCGAATTAAAAATAGTTGTGGGGGGATATTGAGCATCTTTTGTTAAGGAGTATGAAATGCTTGGAGGTCAGCCACCAGTTTCAGGTTTCAAACAAGGGTGATCAGGCTGGGAGTTGTGTTCGGTGTGTCTAAGAGAACATGTGTGTACGTGTGAAAGAGGGAGAAAGAGAAAGCACTTCTCCCGAGCTGATTTTTGTTTTTTAGCTTTTCTTCCCTCGCTCAGTCTTCTTTCCCCTCTTCAGTCTTCTCACTTGGACAGGTTTTAAGAAGGCGACTCTGTGAGTCGAGAAGAGAAGCTGTGGCTTTACACAGTTGGGAAAAGAAGCAGGGCTGAACTAGTCTCGAACCGGATTAGTTCCGCAGTGTGGATCCAGCCCTCGTCCAGGAAAATGTAAGGCCTGATATCAGTCTCCCATCCCACCAAAATTAGGTGAGAAACTCGTCCTTCTGCCAAACACAAGTAGAAATAATAATACTGGCCCAAACTCAGCGCTTTCCGAAGCCTCATTGGTTTCAGTGGAGGAATTGTCAAGACCGTGAAGAGACTTATAGAGTTGAAAGTGTGTGATATTTACTGAATCGTGTTCAGAAGAAGAAGAAGAAGAAGAAGAAGAAGAAGTTGTCCTACGGACCCACTTTTTCTAGACAGAATCGTGTGAAATTGCCTTCCCTCGCAGCCTCTTTCTGAATCCAGCAATATAGATTCTGTCTAGAAAAAGTGAGTCCGTAGGACAACTTCAACAACTACTATCTCCGGGATGACTCCCAGACAAAGGAGCCTAGAATTTCTAAACCTGAATATATATATTCTGAATATATATATTCAGGTTTACAAATTCTAGGCTCCTTTGTCTGCGAGTCATCCCGGAGATTTTCTTCCAAGGCAAAGGATCGGGACTGTCCGGTCCCATGGAAGAAAACCCCATGGATTTCAATGCCAATACGTCCTGAAACGCAGCCTGTCCATCCTCTAGAGTTGCGCCACAAGCCGCCATCCTATATTCTCCCTTTATTCAGAAGCGAGAGCTGGGGGTTTATTCCTGAGGAGCGAATTCCAGGCTGATTATTATTATTATTATTATTATTATTATTGGGGGTTTTTTTTAAATCCCCGACGTTTTACGCTTCCTTTGAACTTCCAAAGATGCTTCGCGAAATTACAGGGCTGTGTTTGTGGACCTATGAAGGAAGATGTATGCAAATATATAAGCTCCCCCAGCAGGGCATTAAACCCGGCTAACCAAGCGAAATCCCATGCAGGTAAGAAGTCTAAAAGAGAGCTGGGCTGAAGAAGTCTTAACCACTGTAAGAACTGGAGTAAGAGGATCAAGAAGATCCCCTGCTCCTGCCTTGACGAGCACCCGCTCCTTAATCCGATTTGTATCCTGCAGCCCTCGGCGTATCTACCTGGTAGTAAGACCTACTGGTTTCAGTCCTGCTTAATTGGCCATCAAGGCCCATTGAGCTGCATCCGCACTGTAGAAATAATCCGCTTTGGGACCCTTTTAATTGCCATGGCTCCATGCGATGGAATCCTGGGAAGCGGAGTTGGTTGTGGCACCGGTTGGTTGCGGTTGGTTGTGCCACAACCAACTCCACTTCCCAGAATTCCATCGCATGGAGCCATGACAGTTAAAAAGGTCTCAAACTGGATTATTTTTACCATGCTGATGCAGCCAAAAAAGATCTAATTACAGAAGTGTGTCTGTCTGGCTACATTCCCTGTCTACTCCTTAACAGGATCCCGGTTTTTCTCCCCTCAGTGGAGTCCATCCGACTTACTTCGGACTGGAAAAGTATCAACATTGATTGCTCCTGATGTATCGGGTTTTTGCAGATTTCTTCCTCAGTAGATTGCTCCAACGCCTCCCTCTGCCCAGTTTATCAAAATGCCATTCGTATGGCCTACAAATCAATGCTAATGAGAGGTAGGTCTCTTTTTGGAGGCTGCAGGATCTCCTTCTCTAGACCTCAGGGGAAGAAAGTTTCTTCCATGTTGAAGAGCGTTACGCAGCTTTGCTTTTATGGCCTCTCTTTTGCTGGGGCTTCGTGTTGCATGTCTGCGTTTGGCCACTAGAGGTCACTCTCCCCTCACAGTCCCCTGAAGCCCTCCGCCGCCTTTCCCCTCTTAACTCAAATTAGCACCGGATTAATTAACGCCGAAGTCTATCAAGCGACGTTCCTGGGCATCACTGGAAAGGCCGGGTTTGTGTAGAACAAAGGGGGGGGGGAAAGAAAAAGCACACACACACACTTAATTTCCCAGTGCCACCAAACAAACCCTCTCCGCCAGCCTTCACACAACACGGGAGAGGAGCGTCTGAATTGGCAAGGTACAGTTCTTAGCCTTCTTCCTTAACTTGGGGGGGATTTGCTTGTATTTGAACTCTCTTCTCTTCTCCCTGGGAGGAAGGGGACATGTAAATCAGAAGATGAGAAAGTGTGGGGGAAAGGTAAATGGGAGACTGAGTATTTCCCTTGCACCAGAATATTTTCAGTGAAAAAGAAGAAAGAGAAAGCCACACACTGTCTAGGCTTGGACACTTGACGCAAAGGGACTGAGGTCTCCGTGTCTCGACCTCAATCCAGCCTAGAGCTAGCTTCCTTGGAGGCCTCAGCAGCAGCTTTCTAGGCCTCCAGTGGGCTTGCTTCGAGTCTGAGAACTCTAATAAGTGACAAGGCCTCTGGTTTACATTTCGAGTCCTCTTGGTTTGTTGGTTGGTCGAATTTAAAAATCATAGGAGATGCCTGCCCCAAGGTGATCCTCGTGTTTGTGTGCCCTGTTACAAAAATAAATAAATAAATAAAATACAACACCCAGAAACATAGGAGTAGTGTATTGAAATGCACGTTGGACGATTTCCCTGAAGCTGACCAGATATCGCCCCAGTATATTTTGGAGAGTAATCCCTGGAAAGAGGTAGACTGTGGAGGACCATCTCCGAGCTGGACCTCGTTCCAATCCCCTGCAAGAAGCAGAAAGGGAAAGAGGCTGTCTACGTATTTGAGGGTGCTCATGTCTTCCCACTTCTGGAGGAGCCCCGGACAGCGAGGACAGAAAGACCCGAGGTCCTCCTTTTCCAGGACGTGTCCTCCATTTCAACCGCCTTCCCAGGAGGAATCCCATAAACCTCCTCCATCTTGAGCAGCACTAAGGAGCATGCATTTTATCTTTCCGGGAGCGTTTTGAGTTTTTGAGTTTTCCTTTGGTCATGTCCTTCCTGTTTCTGGAACGTCCTACATTTTGTCTCTTCCTCCTCCTTTACGGGGAGGATATCTGGCCATCCTTCCTGAAGACCTGGAGAGAGACCCTTCCTTTTCAGGCCTTTCGGAAACGGTTGGACTTGTCTGGTCTGGTCGGGTTCCCTCAAGCCTTCGCCATGGGTCCAGATTCCCCGCACTCTTAGGCAGGGTGACCAGAGGTCCTCCTTTTCCAAGACATGTCCTCCATCCCCACCTTGGGTCCAGGAGGAATTCAAAAAAGTCCCCCCATTTTTTAGCAGGACCAAGAAGCAGGCATTGGCATTATTAAGAGTGTCGCTTCGATGGAGGTGTCCTCCTTTTGTTCCCCCTGGCCTGTCCTACATTTTGCGGGGACAACATCTGGTCGCCCTGCTCTTCAGAAGCGAGGCTGGGTTTTCTTCTCCTTGGAAAGGGAGGCGCTCTTCTTTCTCCTCGACTCCTCTCGGGTCCTCTGAAAGGGGGGCTTCCCAGAGACCCCTGGAGGCCTTCCCTTCGGCGGCCAGATCGGCTGGAGAACAGCCCTGCAGCCGGAGGCTATTAAATGGAAATCCATCAGGGCGGGGGAGAGAGGTCAAGGGCTGGTCGCTCGTCACTTCACCCCGTTTCCAGAGGGCACCAAAGGCATCCGGAGGGCAGCAGGTCGCCCCGTCGTCCCTAGGGCTTTGAGGATGGCCAAAAAAAGGTCCAAGGTCAAAATGTCAGCTTGTAGCCTCCCCGCGCTCTCTTTCGTTCCAGTCTGGCTTTGGTTTTGTCTGCCTTGGGAAACTAAAGGGGCTTAGGGCTGGGTTTGCACTTGGAGGGGAAGCCGGCAGGCATCTCCAGGAAGGGATCCTGTATAGATCCGCGATGCATCCGTACTGCAGAACTAATCTGGTTTGAGCCCTCTTTAACTGGCATGGCTCCAGGCTATGACCATTCCCAGAATGCCAGTTAAAGTAGGCTCAAACCGGATCCTTTCTTTCCGAAACCCAAAGGCGAACCTATCAAGAGGTTTCCCACATCACTCTTCGCACCGTATAGTTCGGATAAATCACAAGGATCCACCTTTCGAATGGCTACAGACCCTGTTTTCTTCTGGGCTCGGACCTGCGCGGCCCTGTCTTTGGGAAGAAAAAATCCGAAAGTGACCCAGGCCCACCGGAGCAGCCTTGCTCTTGGTCTCGCGTGCCTCCAAGTCGTTTCCGACTTCTGCCGGCCTTAAGG
The DNA here is from genome assembly GCF_019175285.1 of Sceloporus undulatus. NCBI lineage: Eukaryota > Metazoa > Chordata > Lepidosauria > Squamata > Phrynosomatidae > Sceloporus > Sceloporus undulatus. The sequence goes on from NC_056523.1 coordinate 282,320,632, forward strand.
CGACCACCCGACCATGGGGTTTTCTAGGCAGGTTTCTTCCTCCTCTGAGGCTGAGAGAGTGTGACTTGCCCAAGGTCACCCGGCAGAGAACCCTCCATCCCCACCAAAGAGATTTCCTCGCTAGGATTGAGGTTTTACTGGATCTCACTCAGGTGATGTAGTCTAAAGACATTTTCTTTCAGTTAGTCTCAAAGGTGCTACAATATCTCCCTACAACATAGTGTTCGCAGTCGTAGCTGCTTCCGGCTCCATTCTTCTCCCTTCCAGCCCCCTACTTTGGGCCTTCAGGCAACCAGAAACCCCACACACCACCCAACTCCTCTTTTCCCCCCCCCCCCCCAAAGATAAGGTAGATCAAAAGTCTTTCCTTCTCTTGACACTGGAGTGACTGGATCCTGCACGTTCTTGGATCAAGGCCAGGCTGGCTTTCGGGACTGGGAGTGACCCGAATCCTGTTTTAAGACGTTTGTTGTGCCTTTCAGTCGTTTCCCACTCACAGTGACCCTAAGGCGGACCTATCACAGGGTTCTCTTGGCCAGATTTGATCCCAGTGGGTCTGTCTTTGCCTTCCTCTGAGGCTGAGAGAGGGCGACTTGTCCAGGGGTCACCCAATGGATTTCCGTGGCCGAGCCAGGATTCAAACCCAGGTCTCCCGGAGTCCTGGTCCAAAATTACTAGGCCATGCAGAGGAGGAGAAAGAGAGAGAGAGGAAGGGACGGAGGGACAGAAATGAAAGGTGACCCAGCAAGCAGGCGGAACGTTTGAAGGATGGGAAAGAAAGCTAATGTGTCATTTCCTTTTAAAAATAGGAGTTTAAAGGTCCCAAACACACTGCAGAAATATTCCGGTTTGAGACCGCTTTAAGTGCCTTGGCTCAATGCTATGGAGTTCTGGGAATTGTAGTTTGTGGTGAGCTCCGCTCCGCTCTGGGGCCAACCACAAACTACAATTCCCAGAACTCCATAGCATTGAGCCAAGGCACTTAAAGCGGTCTCAGACCGGATTATTTCTGCAGTGTGGAGGCAGCTATTGTCTTAAAACCAGCCGGAGTCTGCTTAACTGGTTTATGCACCGAGGCCCAAAACATAAGAGACAGTCTTTAGTCAAAGATAATGGGGAATGCGAAACTGTGAATGAAAATGTGAATACTCCCAAAATCGTCGAGGGCACCCAGTTCCAGACTAAGAAGACACGCTCCCTTTGTTAGGTTCTTAACCACCTTTTGGGAAAAGGGCACCATTTTCGACGAAAGTAAGTGTCAATTGTAAGAGATCCTGAGACTTGGGATGGAGGGGGGAGGGAATGAGGAGCAACCATCACGTGGAAGCTTTGCGCAAATCAAGATGGAAATCAAAGGAGCGAAAGTTATACTCCGACCTCTCTGTCTCTAACTCTCTGTAGCCCAAATCTATGCAAATCTAGGCATTTGCAGTCGGGAGATTATCTCACTTAAAACTCTTAGCAGTTAGTGTGGCTAGGATGGCAGCTTTCGCCTTAACAAGAAAGTAAAACCAATGGAAACTAACACCAATGGTGAGCAATGGTCGATTGGTTTATTCATAAATTGTCTGCTCATTGTTTTTGAAGCAGCATTTTCCTGAAGGCATGTATATGGAGATAAACGCCCCTTTTAAAAAAGAAAGTGATCTCAAGAAGCTGCTGTTGCAAATACAGGGATGGTGCACTTAAACAGAAATGGAGAAGGAGATACTAATTAATAAAACTAGCCCTCCTCTAGCTCTCTCTCTCTCTATCTCTATCTCTCTATCTATCTATCTATATATATATTTATATATATATTCCAAAGACATTCTGCTCATTCCGGTTCTGAACTCGCAGAAATCTTGCCATTCCTCCTGATAAGACGCAGCGTCCAGACGAGCTGCTTTGAAAGCGCTCCACTTCTCCTCGGAGATCAGCCAATCTCCCATTGAAAGCAACTGGGCTTGAAAACACGGCTTTTACGCTTCATCGAGTCCAGCATTGCTACAGTTGAAAAGGAAGGGGAGAGAAACCCTTTCAAGGAAAGTTGTGAAATATAATCTGTTAAACAACGGGGCGCATTGTAAGGCCAACCTTCCTCTGTTCAAACCCCTTTGGGAAGCAAGGAGAAGAATGGGAGCCATTTGGGGTATTGTTGTTGTTGTTGTGGCTAAGTTTTGCGCAGGGCCCCTTAATTTCGGAGGGGTTCGCCCAAGAGAAATTCCTACTAGTGTGTCCTATTCTGGTTTTTCTTTTGAAAGCCATTTTTAAAGTCCTTCCTTCTTTATTTTACTCATTTCAAACACCATCATCATCATCATCATCATTTATTTATTTATTTATTTATTTATTTATTATGGTATTTGTGCCATAATCATAGAAGGGGCTCCTTGAGGTATTGTCTGTTCAGTCCTATAACCTGTATTTCAGAGGAAGGTGATGGCGAACCAGCTCTGAGTATCCCTTGCCTAAGAAAACTCAATGAAACCCATGGAATAGCTTAAAATGCACATGCACCAACACTCACACACACAAGTCCATCAACCCTCACTCAACTATATTAAAGGAAGGTAATAGTGTATAGTGAGGCCGTCTCATGCTCATTTTCCTGTTCCAGTGATAACAACTCTGGTTAACATGGCTGATGCCTAAGAAGCTTACTTGGAAGTGGGTTGAACTGAATCCAGTCCGAAGTGTCTCCACTTGGGAGCATGTTGTTGTTGTTGTTGTGTACCTTCCAGTCATTTCTGACTTTTGGCGACTATAAGGGGTTTTCTTGGCAGAATTGGTTCAAAGGGGGTTTGCCTTTGCCTTCCTCTGAGGCTGAGAGAGTGTGACTTGCCCAAGGTCACCCAGTGGGTTTCCATGGCTGAGCTGGGATTCGAACCCAGGTTTCCAGAGTCATAGTCCAACACTCAAACCACTAGCTCACACTGGCTCTGCACTGAAGAACTCAATGCACTTTGACACCACTTTAAGAGCCAGGGCTCCATCCTGCAAAATCCTGGGATCTGTAGTTTTGTTTGTAAAACTACAAATCCCAGGGTTCCATAGGGTAGCGCTACAGCACTAAGGTGGTGTCAAGCTGCATTCTTTGTACAGTGTAGAGGCACCCTTTGACATCCCTCCTTAAGTCGTTTGCGGAGACAGGTGTAGGCTGCAAGCAGCATTGTAGCAATGCTGTTTTGGAGGAGCAAATTCTGAGGATTCTGGAAGTGCTGCTAGAAATACAGTTCAGGAATCGTCTCCAACAAAATAAGTCCCCACTGAGTTCAGAGAGACTTTATTTCCCCTTAATGGGTATAGGATTACGGTTTAAGGAACCCGAGGGCTGAAATCCTATAAAAGTTCCATCGTATTCATGCTTTTCCGAGAATCAGGCTAATTGAACTCAGTGGACCTTATATCTGAGCTGAGGTTGCATTTAGGATTGCACTAGAAACCAGGAACAGATAAAAGTAATGGGTTTTTGGTCCATTTGGGTTTATTGGATGCCCCCAAAAGAGTGACTGCTAATTCTTTACACAAAGACCCATTGGTCTGAAGTAAACAGGCAAGTCGCACCCGAACTTCTGACTTTCCCTGTTGAATTCAATGGTGCTGTTCCCTTATGGTACTTTTGGCAGTTGACCATAGAAGTTTATACTGGGCAAAATGGTTTATAATGGGAACTCGAGGAGGAGGAGGAGGAAAAGAAAGAAAGAAAGAAAGAAAGAAAGAAAGAAAGAATAGATTGAAGCTAGTAGTTCTGGCAACTGCGGAATACATCCCAATGAAACACCATGCATTTGATGGTCCACAGTATGAAGTCAGCTAGTTTAGTCATTTGGCAGTTTTATGGACAATAGAAAGGAAAAAAAATTACTCTGCTAGTCTGCCCGGGTTTGACTTATAACGGGGCGAAGTTTTACAGCACATTATAAAAAACAATATGCAGAGGATAGTTCTCTAGAAGTGGTTGTTGTTGTTTTTAGTCACAGCATTTAACGTCTCCGAGTTGATATTTGTTTTAATTTAGTAAAAAATCTGGTCCTTCAAATGTAATTTAAACGATCTCCCTGTTTGGTATTGACATAAAAACTTTAAATTATGAAAATCACGTTTAAGTGGTTATTATTGTGGATAATATATCGTTACACACACACACACACACACACACACACACACACACATATATATAATGAAATGCGATGTAGAGAGATCTTGTAGCACCTTTGAGATTCACTGAAAGAAAGAAGTTGGCAGCATGAGCATGCATTTGCACCTGAGGACATAGACTGAAGTCTACAAAAACTCATGTTGCCAACTTCTTTCTTTCACTTAGTCTCAAAGGTGCTACAAGATTTCTCTAC
>NC_056523.1:282324975-282352475 GCF_019175285.1 Sceloporus undulatus
ATTATTATTATTATTATTATTATTATTATTATTATTATTATTATTATTATTATTATTATATCCCAATGTATCTGAGGAAGTAGACTTTAGTCTACAAAAGCTCATGCTGCCAACTTCTTTCTTTCAGTGAGTCTCAAGAACTCTCTACATACTGATTCTACAGACTAACACGGCTATATGTTTGAATAATTAAATACGGTTTGCATTAAGCCCAGTCTGTTATACTGAGCCCTGACCACGTCATACAGAAGACTACATGAGGCAGAGCATGAGGCAACCATCCACTGGGCAGTTCTCCTGCTCATCCCCTTATTGCAAGGAATAGGACTAGAGCAAAACAGCTTCCCAGCGGATTTTAGCCTGACTCATTTTCAGCCCCTGTCCTTCCTTTTCCTTTAATTCCTTGAAGCCTATAGAAATGAATGGGAACAACAGACTCTCCTAAGGAATGTAAGCCCTGGAGGTGATCCTCAACTGGCTTCTGTACATGTCCAAAGATCTAACTAGTCCAGAAACATGTTTGCCATCCCGGCCAGTCAAATCCATCTGGGAATCCCATAAAACCGGGCATCCAGGCAAAGGCCCTCTGCTCAGGGTGGCCAGAGGCCCTCCATTTCAACCTTCTTGTCCAGGAGGAGTTCCCAAATGTCCTAAATCTCGAGCACGACTAAGAACCCTGCGTTTCTATGCAGAGGAGTGTTGCTAGCTTTCATTTGCTCCTGATGTTTCTCGAAGGCCCTACCTTTTGCGGTGCCTTGGCCTCCTTTTTGCAGTGAGGATATCTGGGGTGTGTGTGTGTGTGTGTGTGTGTGTGAGAGAGAGAGAGAGAGAGAGAGAGAGAGAGAGTGAAATGGCTGTGTGGCCATTTTAAGCAGTAGCCTGTGGCATTCGTGCAAAACTCAGCTGCGTCCAAGGGAAGACCCTGGTCGCCCACAACAGCAAAAATTGGCAGCGAAAGCAACAATCTGGATACCAGTCCTCTTCAAGGCCATAAAGCTCCTCTGGAAAAAAAAGGGCGGGGAGGAAGTGTGTGTGTGTGTGTGTGTGTGTGTGTGTGTAGGGGGTGACAACCCTTTTACCTCTTTACAAGACTTTCAGAACGTGCCGAAATCCGTCGCTTTTCAGGAGGTCTTTCTGGCTTCATTGAGGACTGCGGCTTCCCAAACAAGGCTGAGATCCCCCCCTGCAACACAGGATTAAATCCAGAAGGATCGGATTAGGGGGTCCGTCTGTGTTTGGGGTCCCCAGGGAAGGAGAACTTGCCCATCCCGAACCTGAGTACCTTACTTGAAAGGAGGTCCCACTGAAACAGAAGAATTTCCGCCCATAACATCGAGGACTAGAACCTTATACCTCTTTCCTTAGATTGGACTTTGCTCTCGTCTCCAGCTCTAAACTTTGGGCCAAACAGACAGGCCAAACGAAGCTGCTTCGGGTCTCTTTGGAGGTATGTTCCTTAAATGATACATGCATCCTAAGAGGCCGGAAGCAGCACCAAAGCCATGCTCCAGCCCTAAAGACTGCAGGCAGCTTTGACGCAACTTCTGGCCTCTTAAAATGTGTGTGTCATTTAAAGAGCATACCTCCAACGAGACCCGAAGCAGCTTTATTTTGGCCTGTCTGTTAGGGCTCTTGGATTACTTGGAAGGAAGGACCCACTGAAAGTACTCCAGTTTTCTTCTGAGATGCTGGCTGGATTTGCCCTGCAGAAACGATCCAGGTTGAGCCTCACTCGAACTGCTATGGCTCAAGGCTATGGAATTCTGGGAAGTGTAGTTTGTTGCGGCACCTTTGGTGTTGCCACCGACACCGCTTTAACTGATCTGGCTCAATGCTAGATAATTCGGGGAATTGTCCTTTGGCGAGTCTTTTAGCCTACTCTGTCGAAGATGCCACAACGAACTACAAATCCCAGGATTATATAGCATCGAGCCACGGTGATTAAGCTGATGTCAAACTCGGGTTACTTCTGCAGTGTGGATGCAGCTCCAACGAGTTGCAGGGGTGCATTCCCTCGGTCAAAGTCGCACAGTAGACCCACTATTTGGGAGGAAAATTGGCTGAATAATACGGTTTACTTCCGAACAAAAACCCGCGCGATCAGGCCTCGCCTCTTTCCCTTTGAAGCTACGGAATTTAACACGCGATTAATTCGGGCCGTCTGAGTGAGTGTGACAAGAACGCGGAGGGGTTAGGAGAAAGCACTATACATAAAGAATAGATTGAATAGATATAACAAATGATATCGCGTCGCTGTTCCCGGAGATCACAAGCAAGGACTTCGGTCGGAGGGAAGTGCCCAGCACACCTTTGTTATTAGTGGCCTTTGTTCAGTTATTCTGGTTGAGGCTCCGCTCTGGTGCCACAACCAACGGCCATTCCCAGAATTCCATAGCATGGAACCAGGGCAGTTAAAGTGCTCTCAGACAGGATTATTTCTGCAGTGCGGATGCTTAGGACTTGAGCGAGAATGTCCTTTTAGGATTTCCTAACTCATCCCTAGAAAAACGAGACCTTATAAGGCCGCAGTGCGAATCGCGTTTACCTGAAGGTAAAATCCACTGAAAACCACACCTGCCTTTCTCCCTCGTTCACACACACGCCGCGTACACGTGTCAAGGCAAAAACGCATCGTCATCCCTCCCGTCCTGCCCGTGTTTCCACTCTCTCCAATTTAGGCAGGGAAAGGACGCTGCTTACATAACTTCAGGCCAGCCCCAATCTCTCTCTCTCTCTCGCTCTCTCGGACTCAGCGCTTCAATTAAATTACGATCCTCCCAGAGAGAGAGAGAGAGAGAGAGAGAGAATAGCATTATCCCGATGCATCGGATCTTGTGTCCAACTGTGGACAGATTGTGGGCAATGTAACCATTACTGTAGAAAGACTCCTTTCGAGCCTGGTTAAGGCGCGTGCACGTGTTTGTGGGTATGCGCGCGCGCGCAAATATTGTTATCCCTATTAATCTTGCAGCTCACTCGGAGGGGGGGGAGAGGCAATTCTCGTGTCTGCAGCAGCTGGCCAAACTCTCATGCCTGCTTTCTAGAGGTACGTGTGAATGCCCATTGAAAGAGCTGGGATCTGGGCATGCAAGGGAGCTTAAGGAGGCAAGGCCGGCCCTTCCTAAATCAAGGCTCTCCTCGGTCGTAGTCTTTGATTTCAAACCAAAGATCCTGTGGTGGTCTCTCTGGGATTTGGCCCGACTTTATCTGACTTGCCCAGAATTCCATAGCATGGAGCCATGGCAGTTAAAGTGCTCTCAAACCGGATTACTCTTTCAGGGTAGACAGTTTAGGAGCGTAAAGGATGCCCGCGAAGGTATTGCTTCCTTCTCCATTCAGATGATCCTCTCTACACGCTTTTCCTCTTCCGAGGCCGTTCCCGGTCACCAGGTTTACTTCAGGAAAGCCCTCCTCGCCTTTTGGACGCTTTTGCGTTTAGTTTCCCTCAGGAAGGAAGGGCTGAGTAGTTTCAAGACTCACCAAATCTCCCTGAGATTCCTCTAGAGGTACTACTGGAGTAGCTAACCCGGGTCTAGGAGAGAGAGGAAGAGACCAGAGGCGTCTAAAGCAAGAAGAACACCCTCCTTTTCTGGCCGCCGTCGGAAACTACGGATTCGGAAAGCCAGAGTAGCTTTTGAGGTCTGGAACGAAAATTGTAGTCGAGTTAGTGAGTAAAGGAAGAGCGGGGCTAAGAACAGCCGTAAAAGGAGTGAGTCCAGACAGTACTGTGTTTTCCTCACGTTTCCCTTACAAACAGGTTATGAGCTCTAAACCCGTCGTCGGAATAATGCTATCACTAAAGAATTCCGGGAAGAGAAACCACGTTTATGGCTAGTTTGGTCGCCTAAACAGCTGTTGGGAAAACGCCTTAAACTGAGCCTCAAATTTAATTTCACTGCACTGTAGGATTAGCAGTAAATTTGCCCGCTAAATTCATTGGCTGGAGGGAATGGTGAGGAACCTGAGGGAATGAAACACCCCAATCCAGGCAAGGCGCTGAGGTGGCAAGGAGTCATTCTTGGTTGGTTTGTATGCCTATAATAGGATTTTATATGGTGGCTTGAGGTTGGACTGCGACTGGAGAGACCTGGGTTCGAATCCCGGCTGGCCCTGAAACTCACTGGGTGACCCCGGTCTCTCAGCCTCAGAGGGATGGCGACGACGGCAAAGTCCCCTCTGATAAAGCCTTGCCAAGAAACCCCCGCCATGGGTTCGCCTTAGGTTCCCCGTCACTCAGAAAAGAACTTAGGTCCAAAAACACACTGCAGAAACAATCCAGTCTGAGAACACTTTAATGGAATCCTGGGATTTGTAGTTCGTCTTGGCACCAGAGCTCTCTGACAGAGAAGGCTGAATGTCTCACACAGCTACCGTTCCTAGAATCCCCTAGCACTGAGCCAGGGCAGTTAAAGCGGTCTCAAACTGGATTATTTCTGCAGTGTACAAAACACGTCAGAAAGAGGGGTGGGTGCGGGTGTGTATTTTAAACCTTCCTCCAAAAGGAAAAAAAAAGCTAAAAAGGGGGTTGTGGTGGAGTATGGGGAAGAATAAGAAAAGAGGTGGGTTTCGGCATTGGCTAAGGCTCGCTTCAGTGCCTCAAAAAAAGCGAGAGGTGGGCGGGAAAAGAAATCTTGGCGGGAAGAGCCCCCTTCGCCTCACCGCCCTTCATTGCGAAGACCCCCAACATAAAACCCCTCGACGGCTCCCGAGGAAACCCCGTTTTGGCTGGACTTTCCCCCTCCTACCCAAACTACAGAACTGACCCTCACTTGTGTGTGTGTTAAATAAACCTAAGGGAAGGGTCGCCTGCGCCTCCAGCGCCCTAGACTTCGCTTCTCACTTGGGGGGGGTCTCGGTTCCCCTCTCCTCCCTTTTTCCCGCCTGCCTTATTTTATACTGTTGGGGAAGGAAGGAGGGAGGGAAAAAGAGAGAGAGGAAGGGAGGGAGGGGGAGTCACGTCGCAGCAGCCTTCCGAGGGGCAGCCCCTGAGCCCCCTCCCCCTCCCAGCTCCCTCCTTCTCTCCCTCTTTCTCTCTCTCTCTTCCTCCCCAACTTCCTTCCCAGCCCGCCTTGCCTACCTCGGAAGGGTACCGCGCTCGCTTCGACTCTCCCCAGCCCCCCCCCCGAACCCCCAAGTAGAACGACCCAGGAATGAGTCGGAGGGGGGGGGGGCGGGGTGGGGGGGGGGGGAGGAAAGCAGCGCAGCAGCAGCAAGAGGAAGAAGAGAGATCCTTTTTCGGGTGTGGAAAGAGCGCGCTTGGGTCGGGAAGTTGGAGGTGAGTTGAGGAGAGCCGGGTAAAGGTGAAGGCGAAGGGAGAGGGCGGAGGCTCTCCTTGGATCTTGGGGGGGGCAGTTCTCCGCCTTCAGTCCCTCCTGAGTGAGGGGTGGGAGGGGAAGGAGGCCTGGGGAGTCCGGAGCAGGAAGAGGGAGGGTCGGATCGCCTGCCTTTGCCTCCAGCTTCGCTTTTCTTGCCCCGAGCTCGCCTCAGCGGCAGAGGACTCGAAAGCGACGGAAAAGCAGGCGGTCCGACCCCCTCCTCCCTCCCCTTGCTTCCCATCCCCCCTCTGCTAATTTGAGGCAAAAATCGCTTCTCCCTCCACAGCCCCAGTCCCTAGGCAAGGCGGGTATCTTCTCTGTGTGGGAAAGCGAATCTCAGCCCTCATGCGAATGGGCTGTGGGGAGAACGCCTCCCTCTGTGGGTTTAGAGTTTTGTGTGTTGTTGAGCTCGCTTGGCCTCTTCATTTTGGGGCTTTTGGCGGCGGGGGGGGGAGTTGTGACGTCCCTTTTTTTGGATGGTTCCTGTTTCTTGCTTTTTTGGAAGGGGCTCGTTTTTTCTCGGCTCTTGGTGAGAATGTACGGGAGAAGCACTTGATTCGCATATAAAATCAATAATCTAATAATTCCCCCCCCACCCCCTACCCCCCTCAAATTTCTTACCCTCTCTTTTCTCCCCACCGTTCAACCACTTTAATACATAATCTATATACTATAATAACTAATACTCCTACTTTTTTACTCTTTACCCCCCCCCCCACCACCCTCCCCATTTTTTTCCACCACCACCCCCCCCCTCACCCCCCCCCTTCTTCACTACACAACCCCCCCCACCCCCTCCATATACTTTCATAATACCCACTACCAAACTAACTTTTTTTTTTTTTTTACCCACCCACCACTTTTTCCCCCCCACCCCCCCCCCCCCCCCCTTCCCCCCCCCCCCCCCCCCCCCCCCCCCCCTTTTCCCCCCCCCCCCCCCCCCCCCCCCCCCCCCCCCCCCCCCCCCCCTTTTCCCCCCCCCCCCCCCCCCCCCCCCCCCCCCCCCCCCCCCCCCCCCCCCCCCCCCCCCCCCCCCCCCCCCCCCCCCCCCCCCCCCCCCCCCTCCCCCCCCCCCCCCCCCCCCCCCCCCTCGGCCCTACATGACTGGTTGGCGTTGATGTTCTTCATTTACACTACCACACCCCGTACAGCATTTTTGTCTTTTGCATATGAATATTTCCATATACCAACTTTTTTACTATACCACTCAACTGTTATTATATACTGACCTCAGATTTTTTTTGATGATCATCATTTTACCCATTCAACCACTCACAGATACACTCCCCCACACCACCCACTCTTGGCTGGGAAATCCTACTACTTGTCCTTTGCACCTCCGTTTTTTTTTTTTTCCCCCCCCCCTTCTTCTCGGCCTGGGTTATCCTACTTTTACCATGTCTATATAGCCACTACGTTTTTTTTGTGATTGATTGCTTTTACCAACCCACCACACACTGTTCTTGTTGCGTTTCATCTTTGTGTAGTCTCCTCAGATTTTTTTTGTGTGTCCTTTATCCCGCCCCCCCTCATCACCACTGTTCTCCTGCTCAACAACCAACCTACCGACCTTTTTTTTTGCTGCTACTTTTCCCCCCCCCCCACCCACACCACACAGCGAGAGACAAACCCGCAAAAGCCGGAGCCCTACTTGGGGCGCAAGGCCATATTTTTCTGAGCGCAAACCGTGTTTGGGGAAATTTCGGGAGAGGGAGGAACTGGGAGCGTGCTATGAGGGGGCGCTTTGGGAGAGGCGGCCTGCGTTCGGGGAGAGGAAAAGATGCCGGTAGCGAGAGAATGGAAATCGACGGGTGACGGTGATGGTGGTGATGTTTGGTTGCTCCTTCAAGGAGTTATCAGGGATTTTCCGTGCTTTTGTTTTTGGAAATTGTTGGCATTCAACGTTTCACACTTATCGCCTTAGTAGAACAAAACTGTTTTCGGCGGGACCTGCAGTGAAGAAAGGCAAGGGGACAACAGTTCAACATCCTGATTTTCATAGGTTTTTTTTGGGTTTTTCGGGCTATGTGGCCCTGTTCTAGAAGTAGCTTTATTCCTGACGTTTCACCGGATCTGTGGCTGTCATCTTTAGAGAGATTCTTGAAGATTTTCTCTGAGATGCCACACAGGATGTGAGGGGAAACATCCAGGAAATAACTTATTTCCTTAGAGGGACTGTGCAAGTTGCTTTGAAGTGAAGGGGGGGGAGAGAAACTCTTCTAGAACATGGCCACATAGCCCAAAAAATCCACAAAAAACTATGCGATGTCGGCCCATGAAAATCTTAGACTCCATTCGAAAACATGATTTTATTAGCTCTTAAGTAGGACCTCTTTCCTGCCCTGTTGAACCATTGGCTTCTGGATCAGGACGTTTACCAGCGTGGGACCCTCGGGCACCTTACTGACTGTTACTTTGGCGTGTCCACAGTTTCCTGTATTGAAATGGCTCCAATGCAACCTTCGCTTTGGGAGGTCTGGGAATCTTTGGGACCTAAACATTTCGTCTTATCTGCCTGAGTGGAATTATTGATCCCCAAATATGTTTAGGCCTCACTTGGATTTAAAGCTTGACACACAATCATCGTGTATAATTATGATTTTCACTGCATTTGTCGGAACACAGCTCCAGGTGTTTCCCTGCTGTAATGTACATCCGAGCCGGGTGCTTTTTTCCCCAATAAATTTACTTCCAGGTATGTTGTGCTTACAATCCCCCATATCCCAGATGGTTTTTATTATCGGTTTTGTGCCTATGGAACGAACTGGAATTCGTCCAGTGGTTTATTTTCTTGGAGTGGACTTGTGTAAAGTTGCTTTGAGTGAGGGGTGGTGGAAAGTGGGAAGCCTTTGGAAAATGGTGCCAAAGGTCCGGCCACTCCCCTGGAGTTATGCAATAGGCCCCCTTCTCCTAACGAGTCCCCAGCAGGCATAGCTCCTAAGTCGACCCACTGTCACTCGGGAGTAATTGTCTCGGCTTCTTTTTCATTGATTAATAATCAGTAAAGCTTGAGAGAGAAGAAACGACCATATTAAATGGGGGAGGGTGGGCCTTTGAAGGTGACCTGTTAGGGCACCAGGGTCAGGTCGATTTGTGGGGCCGATCTATAGCCGGGTCTCCTTGCTAGGTGTGCAGTCTACTACAAGCAAGCCCTGAAATGTACACTTATTGGGAAACCCTTGTTTGTCCTGCGGCCTTTGGTAAGAGCGGATACGGGGAAAGCTGAGTGAATTTAAACATGGAAACTGGTCAATATTTCTCCAACCCCTCGTCAATATTTTCTGAGCTTAGGAGTAATACTCCAAGCATATTGCAAACACACTGCAGTAAGCCGAAAGCATTTTAAAAAAGGGATGCATAATGCTATTTCTCCGAAGATGCCAGACACCGATGCTGGCGAAACCTTAGGAATAAACTCTTCTAGACATGGCCACATAGCCCTCAACCCCTCCCAACAAAAAGAATAACCTTGGATGCTATATGTTTTTCTTATTTAAAAATAAAGCACTACACCAGTAGTAGAGAAGTCCTTGAAGATCCAACTCCAGCTTAAATGAGAACCACTTCCCCAGCGGTTGTTACCACACGACTTGGTCTAATTTCGTGTAAAGAATTGCCCAGATACGTCTTTTGAATCAGGCTGAGCAGAAGCCCCCAGCTCTATGAAAAAAACCCAAAGCGCCTAATTTTCTCAGCTGCACCTTCTCTGGTTAAGTAGATTATGAACAAGATTTACCAACTCCTACAAGCTGAAGTGCTAATACAGCTGATGCACTAGCTCTCCTTTTGCTTTCCTTATGATAGGAATTAGGCAACCGAATTCAAATATAACATCTTGACCTCTAATCCTACTTACTTGCAAGGAATGCAACTTAAACCAACTTCGTCGAATCAAGGGCGTTTCGGGTAGGCCTCCAGTCTGACGGCAAAAGGCCATATATCCCGAGCTCCCAGTCTTTCTGTGCCAGAGCCATTAGTTTGTCATTTGGAGAGAAAACAGCCTTAGTACAATCCAGACGCATTACAGATCCCATTACATTATTGCACTTCCTATCGTGCTATTTAAGCGCTTTCTTGGCACCGAAATCAATGCCCGGGAAGCCCATGTGGTTCGGGATGACCATAACCATAAGCAAGTAGGCATCCCACTTTCCCTAGATCCTGCATGTTTAGGAGGATGTAGGGAAAGTATGAGGGGAAATGGCACCATACTCCAGAGGTGAGAGCCAGTGTGGTGTAGAGAGCTTTGGACTAGGACTTCGAGACCAGGGTTCAAATCCTGATCCGTCATGGGAACCTACTGGGTACCTTGGGCAGGTCACACTTTCTCAGCTCAGAGGAACGTCCAAAGGCAAGCCCGCTGTGAACAATCTTTACACGTTCGCCTTAGTGCGCTGTAAGTCACTGGAAGGCACACCAACAACAACAACAACAACACTCCAAAGGTAGTGGTGGAAAGGTACCTCCCTCCATCAGCGTATTTCACTCTGTTACTTTAAAAACACCCTGCTCGTGTAAGATACGGAGAAACCCACGTTTCAATAACACCCACGTATGTCAATGATGTCAATGAGACCTACTTTCGTTTAAGAGTATGTAGAATTGCAGCCTTAGAGTAAGAAAGGACAGAAGCATTTAAAAAGAACTTGATAGGTGCAAGTAGTCTTAATTTTTCTTCTTTCTCTTTAGCGAAAGAGAGGAGGAAAACCCCTCTGGCTTTTAGAAAGGAGAAAAGGAGCTGTGTTATTGTCTCCCACCTTCTCCCTTCATTCCGATTCGTTAAAGGACTTGATGGTAAAGACGTGAGAGCAATGGTCTCCTTTCAAACCCTAGGCATTCAGATACCTGATGCAACGCCTCCTGTTTGTGGGCCTTCTTTTGTCTGGCTCGTTATGTCGTTGGGCGCTTGGCCCATAAAAACCAAGGGCATCCTTTTTTCAAACTGGAGACTTGAGCCTTTCTTTGAGAGGCAGGTCGGGAGTGGGACAGATCCAGGCAGGAAACCTCGGGAGCGGGAAGGCATTTCCCCCTGATGAATGCCACTTTGCTTGGGCTAAGGAAATACTCACTGAGCTAGGAAGCCGTCACACATTTAAACAAAAACCTCAGGGGGGAATATCATTTTAAAGCGAGGAGGGATGGAAAGGAGGACGTGAAACCACTCCTCCCTCGTTCCGCGGTTTCAAAAACAGCGAGGAAAGCTTCTTCCACCTGGACAGACGGTGGAACAGGCTGCCCCGAAAGGGCGAGGCAGGCGCTCTGCCTCCTTGTCGCCCCCACCGTTGCCTCCGCACAGTTTAGGATTACAACTCCTTTCTGATTTCGGATTAACAATAACTCTAGCCCTTCGAGATTGGCCAGGAAAGAAAGAGCAAGATTCAGGGGTCTAAGCTGGAGTTTTTGTGTTCTGTCTGTTTCCTCAAAAGAGAAAAAAGAGACGAGTCTAGTTGTTTGAAGGAGACCTAAATTGCTTCAGTCTAGTTGATTTGCGTCTCTCTCTCTCTCTCTCTCTCCTCTCTCGCTCTCTCTCTCTCTCTCTCAGCTTTGCGGATAATTTAGGCTTGATCCATCCCTTCCTTCCTTCCTTGCTATGGCTGGTTTCCTGGTTGAATTTAGGAGCTGGCTGAAATCTGTCTTCTGGAAGAGCTCTGACGCCCCTCCCCACCCCCTCGTTAGCTGTCTGATATTAGGGAGCCTGTTAACTATTGGGAAGCGTCTTTGATCACCCCAGCCCCCTCCCTCTCTCCCTCCTCCCTCCCTCCCTTCCTGAGACGTGAGTGGGTGGCCGGAGGTGTCGCTGTCCCCCCGCTGGCCAGCGCAAGGTAGCCAAGAGCCACTCGGGGGCAACCGATGCTGCGCCAGGTCCCTTCCCTCCAGGGAGCCATTAAGGCGCCAAATAGCCTCCGAGTGACAGACAGCGCGACTCACCTTTGGCACTCCGCCGTCCTACCAGAACAGGGCGAGAAAGTTTTGTCCTTTCGCAGAGAGGTTTTTGTCTGGAAGGCTTGTTCTCTGCAAAGAGACACAGCGACGGAGGGGACGGAGAGTCTTGAACCCAAGGCCGGGGACCGCCGTCCGCTCCCCTCCTTCTCCGTATTTTTGTTGCTTTGTTTCTGAGTGGACCTTGAAGCCCAAACAGACAGTTGGTAAAAAAAGAAGCAAAGGGGCCTGATCAAAACCAAGGCAACAAACAACAGGCCGTTCCTCTAGTTAACATTAAAACGGCAGAGATGTCAAATTCTGGGAAGAGGCAAAGCAGGGACTAAGACTAGTTGGTTGTGGAAATACGTGGGGCCGACTCCTCTTCTTGCAGCGTCGGGCTACAGTCAAAACACATTGCTGCTTCCTCCTGTGGGCCTACCTTTAAACGTTTGTTAGTCTCGATGTTTTGACTCACTAAGATGCATTTCTAACACAGCGATTGCCCGTTTCTACACTTCCCTGCCCCGTTTCTCCCATCCCCAGCCGAGTTCCCAATTATCTGAATCTAGATTCATTTCCAGAGCATTAAAAAAAAAAGGGGGGGGGACGACACACCTCTCCCCTCTCCTCTTGCTTCTGCCTTGAGATGTCATGCAGGAAAATTATTAATCAACAGGGAGGGTGGGTCTGTGCGTGCGTGTGTTGTGTGTGATGTGTGTTGTTGTTATATATATATAATCTTCCAAGCAGGAGCTCCATCCCTCGTGAGGTGTTTTAATCGTGCCTTTATATACAAGGAACGCTCGGTCTCAATTTATGAATTGAAAAAAAAGGGGGAGGTGAAGGAAGCGGGAGGGAAATTTGAGCTGGTTGTCATCAAGGCCCTTTGCGCATTCGGGGAGGAAGTGCTCTTGATATATAAAGGCCGTGGATCTGTTTTTCCTTTTTCCTTTTCGTTTGGTTTTAGAGGCCTGGTGAATAATTCCCAAGGAAGGGCAGCGTCTGGGAGGATATTATAATCTTTTTTTTTAAATGGCCCAAGTGTGTCCCTCGTTATAAGAAATGCCAATCAGGGTCTTATAAATGGGGCGGCCCTCGCCTGACTTTTGCTCGTGGATAGGGCCTTTGGGGGTCTTTCTAGGTGTGAGGCCTGAGCAGACCAGGGGGGTGATGCGTGGCCCTGGTGGCCCTGGGTGCCTTGCGAGGGATTGCTTTTTGTCTTGTTCGCAGCCGTCGGAGGTAGGCTTCAGAAGAGGGAATGTGGCTGAGGGCAGGCAGTTGTCCCTCGATCTCCCCATGGCCCTGGAGAGGTGGGTGGGGTGGATGGGAGCGAAGAGAGAGAGAGAGAGAGAGAGAGAGAGAGTAGGGAGAGAGGGAGGGGCTGCCAGACGCAGGAGGGCCGAGGAAGTGGCCTTCACAACGAGAGCAGCGTGCCAAGGAGTTGGGATCTGGGCGGATTCTTCATTCAAACACCGCCCGCTGGGGCTGCTATGCGCAGGGACTCGGCCTCCTTATGGTAATTTTAGCAGGTCAGGGGGCGGAGGGGTGTGTGTGTGTGTGTGTGTGTGTGTGTGTGTCTGTGTGTGTGTCTGTGTGTTGGGTGGTGGTGGGAAGGGGAAGGATGGGCTCATGGCTCCCAAGCCTGCCAAGCTCGGACACCGGAGGCAGCCGGCGACACTCCGCACCTTCCTGTTTGCAGCACCAAGATCCACCCAGCCGTCGACCCTAAGGGTAAGCGGGAAGGCAGAGAGACTAAGGAATGGGAGAGGGAGAGAGAGAGAGAGGTGGTTAGCCAGAGAAGCAAGAGGGTGTATGGAGGGGCCTCCATAGGACTCTGGGCATTATACAGCACCTAGACTGGTGCTGGTGGGGAAGATGAGGAAGAGGAGGAGGAAGAAGAAGGGTGTAGACGCCTAAAGAGATGCCTCTGATAAGAAATCTCTCCTCCTGAACGCACCTCTCTGTCTGTCTGTCTGTCTGCTCCCTCTTTAGTCCTGAGCCTGGCTGCTGAGCCTAGAGGCAGCTCCGACGAGGTTCACGTGGTTTAATTAGTCACTGGAGGAGGTTGGGATTGTCTCAATCAACGAGGTTGTCCCCAATGGTCCCTGGAAAGGCATGCAAAGCAGCCAGCTCGGTCCCTTATCCATGCCCAACCCTCACCGTTTGTGTAAGATTTCATTCACACACACACACACACGAAAATTCCTCCCCCTCCCCCATCTCCATACTCTTTCCTAAACGTATTGTTGCTATAAATAGTAAGGTAAAGAAAGTAACCTAATGGAGGAAGGCTTCTCTGGCCTCCCTCCTCCGCCCGGCTTTTAATGTTTTTACGTGGAGCCATCTGACCACTTTTTATTGGGTGGCATATCATCATATGAGCACTTGGGTACAGGGGCACGTAAAACTGGAGACCGAGGTAGGGCTGAGCCCTCTGCCATAAAGGCTGCTCCAAGGACTAAAGTGAGCAGCTGAGGAAATAGAGGCTGCATCTCTCTGGAGCCTTTCCCAAAACATATGCATGAGCGGCTTTCGGGAGAGTTTAACTTTGACCCTTTGCCTACAGGCAGGTAAGTCATTCAGGAGGCTGTGCCTAATTGCCTTCTGCAGGTGCTTCGACTTCTTGGGCTTTAAGGAGGTATTGGATGGAAATCTGGGCATATTGTTCCTTTCGAGGGGCAATCCTGCATTATTTTAAATAGATATAGATAGATTACGGGGCGCGGGGACAGACATGTTTTCTTTATAAACGTGTCTGAAGTATTAAAAAAATAACTCCGAAAAAAAGAAATGTCTTTCAAATAACCTAATATTTTGAGATAGCTCTAGGCCCCTTGGGCTTTTGAGTAAATAAATGAAAGAAAGGGGGGAAAAGGTTCCATACACACACACACACACACACGGGTTTAAACATCGCACATCAAATGCATCGTCGCTCAGTGAGAGGTATTTGGCTTAAAGCCAAGCAAGTTTAAAAAAGGAAAGGAAAGGCATTAATAATGTACCGCGGTTAAGACAGAACATACAAAATGGTTGAAAATGTCTCCCGAACAGAAAGCTGCCCTTACCTCGGTCTGGGCACATTTTTAAAAGATATATATATATATTAAATGAAAGCTTCCTGAAGAAATAAAACAGAAAAATAAATGTGTCTATAGGCAGCCGACAGCCACTGTCCCTATTATGCAAGCTTCGGTTTCACTCCGCCTTCTGTTTAATGTTTTTTTCTTGCTTATGATGAGGTTAATAACCAAACTTTTGATTCTCCAGTTGCTACCGTTGTTGCCTTTACAGTCTATTTGCATAACATGCCCATTATATGCATGTCTGTATATATGTTTATATATATATATATATATATATATATATATATATATATATATGTATGTATGTATATATGTTTGCCATTCATGTATCTGTGTGTGTGTATCTCTCTTTCTCTGTGTGTAACACACACACATACACACACACACACATGAATGACAAGCAAACATGCATCCTCTCCTTTTAAGGCGAGCCAAGAGGCTTCTGGCATTTGGAAACAGTCCTTACGGAACAATGTCCATGTAAAATTTGCAAAGCCTAGGAAAACCGAAGAAGCAGGGAGCAAACTGCGTATATACAGAGACACAGGAAAAACCAAACCAAACCAAAAACAAAACACAGGCTTGCTTAATGTTATATATATATATATATATATATATAATTAAATAAAGATTGGTTCATTAAAACAAAGCCAGAGGAAAGAAATCAAAAGAACCGCAGCGTCCTGCAAACGTAGATGTTTGCTTCCTCTTCTTTTTTTAATATTAAAAAATAATGCAAATATACCTTTACATATGCATCAGTATTAAAAATAATACGCGCTGGAGCCAACCGGAGCGGGAGGCGGAGGCGGAGGAGGAAGAGAGGAGAATGGCGCGGCGTGGATTATGCAGAGAGGGAGAGGGAACGTAGAGTAGTAGTAGCCGCCGCAGCCGGGTAACCTGTCCTTCTTCTCCTCGGCGCAGCGCTGCAGGCCGAGGATTGCTTCCTCCATGCTTAGGAGGAGAACTTGCTCATTTCTGCTTTTGCTGTTTTCCCCCCTTTCTCTTTGGTGTATTTTTTTAAATATAAAAGGCTTGGTTTGCTAGGCCTCTCTCCCTCCCCCCTTTCTTCCCCCCTCCCTCCTACTTTAATTAAAATCTTCAATGAAAAGAAGCCATCGCTCGGGGAATCTACAGTCTCTTCTTCAAGCAGCAGGATTTGCATATATATATATATATATATATATATATATATATATATATATATATATATATGAAATGCTCTAATTTCCTTGATATATGTAAATGTAGCCGGACGTACAGTAAGACTCTTGCTGACGTCAATGGACGTGACCTCGCTGCTAAACCTTGAACGTGAAGCTGGGGGTGAGAGGGAAAGCGGAGAAGCGAGGAAGAGAGGGAGGGAAGAAAGAGAGAGAGAGAGAGAGAGAGAAAGGAGGGAGGGAAGGAGGAGGCGAACAAGCTGTAGCTTCGAAGAAGGAGGCTTCTTCTCTTGCGAGCAGAGAGAGTGGGGGGGGGGAAGGGGGGAGGAAGAGACCAGAGAGAGCTGCCAACAGAGAAAGCATGTCTACGGACTCCTGCACGAAGGAAAACTGTTCACAAGCTGGATATCACAAGGATGTGTACCTTCTCCTTGTATAGCACTGCATCAGCCTCTTTAATAAAATGTAGTATTTGTGCAATCCCCCCCCCGCCGCACCCAATGCACACTTCCTTCTCTTTAGCGAAACATTTGGAGAGCTCTGTGTGTGTGTGTGTGTGTGTGTAAGGGAATCTCCCCAGCATCTTTCTCTCCCCTTCTTCTTAAAGTAGGGTATGTGTGTGTATGTCATCATGAAGTAGGAGGTAGAGACCTTTTCAGAAGGAGTTTCAGAGAAGGACTGAGGCCACGGATGTTTCCCACCAAAAGCCAGCAGCGTCCCTGTGATACATATGAGAGGTGCTCAGGAAATACCGATGGCCAGCGCCTACGAAGCAAGAGAGAGAGAGAGGAGGGGGCAGGGAAGCAGAAGAAGCGGCATCTGGGAAGGAAAGGAAAGGAAAGCTAACCAGAAGGGCGAAAGAGAGGCACCGGGCTTGTGCCCTTGTTCCTCGCAGAGTTTTCGGCCATGGAGGTCAACCCTGAAGACACCATCTTTCGACTTTGTTCTGGTTAGGAGCCAGAGTGAATTTAAGGACAACCTGGATTTCTGTACCTGTTTGTACTGGATGGAGAGTTCAGAAAAGACCTAAAGAGGGTGAAGGAGGAGGAGAGAAGGCTTCTTTTTGGAAATTGTTTTACCTCTTCATCTCTGCCATCCCCTCCTCCGCTCATTTTGCAAACATTTCCTTAGTAATGTCTGTTCCGAGAGCCTAAGTGAGTTTTCAGGGCCCTGGCTGCATCCTTGGAGCCTTATCCAAATGCTCTAATCTCCGCTGAGTAGTGTCAGCTCACTCCTCTCGCCCTCCTCTCCTACAACCATCCCTTCCTTGTGGCCCACGACAATTGCACCGGTTCTGCCATCTTCTGGGTGTAAACCCACTCTGGATGTAAACGAGATCTTTCTTCCTTTCTCCCCACTCCCCTCCCCCGTTCTTCATTCAGCATCCCTTTCTTCATCCCCAGCAAAATCTTGGGACGGCTTCCAAAGTCAGACTATACTTGGACTCTATATATCGGTTCTGGAGTATTTGGGCTTCCCTCGCCTATTACAGCCGGGCGTGCTATTTGATGTGTCCAGGCGCACACGGGGACGCCTGTGTCAGCCTTTCTTGTCTCAGAGTTTTCTGGCAGCCGGAATACACTCTTGTGGCCGGTGGACTGGAAAAAAAGAGGCAAGGGCAGCTATGGAAGCAAACAAGGGAGGATCTCTTTCCTGAAGCGACATTTGGCGGGAAAGTTGCTGCCAGTGCAGAAAGGTCTGTGGGCTCAGACGGCGCCCCCCTTCCCTCCCTCCCTGCCTGCCTCCGCCTCTCATTACTGGCTTTCCCCGACTCCCATTGCGGCCCGTATTTCCTTGGGAGAAGTTCATTTGTACCCCCCCCTTCCTTGGTCTTCCTCCTCCAATGGCTCCTCCTCCTCCTCCGCCAGCCTCCCATCTCACTTCCAACAACTGGAGCCCTGGACATCTCAGGACACACCTACCGCTGGCACTGGGCCTCCCGCAAAGCCCAGCCCCGTCGGGGAAAGGTGTCCCCAGAATACGGATTTAGCAAGGAAGGCGCCCAAGCCCCAAAGCCTTTCTGCGAAGACCCCGAACCCTCTTGTGACACTATTCCCACGAGCTCAGGTGCCTCTGTGAACTCGGCACAAGGGACCACCGCGTGCCTACTCTTCCCACTACTAAATCCGGTGCATTCTCTTGTACTTCTGCCTGGTGGCAGAACACACCCAGAAACACATAGGCGGATATTTCCTACACACTACCACCTGGACATGGAAGCCTCCTGGCGTTAAAGACGCCGCAATCCCTTCTGCCGACCGAGCTGTTCTGTGGCGAATGCTTTCTCTGAGAGCGAGGAGGGCTGATGCCCTGCAAAAACCCTCCTGCGCCAAGACAGTCCCGTGCCCTTCACCTTGACTTAAAAGCACTGAGCGAACGAGCACCGAAGTGGAAGGAATACGCAAGGCAAGGGTTCAGCAACACTCTGCCCTATTGGGAAAGAGCAGGTCACAAGTTTACAACCCTCTCATAAAGTGTGAGTCTGTGTCAGGGGGAAAGACAAGACAGACAAAGAACCCAGATTAAAAGTGTGTTTTTGGAAAGAAGAAGAGGACAAACAGCAATCGTAATAATCCAAACTCTCCAAAAGAGAAAGAAAGAGAGGAAAAAGAAGGAGAGACAGAACCTCCCTTGTTCTTTGCAAGCAAAGGTGGGGGGGATCCACTCAAAGAAAGAAGCTGAAGGAAAGGCTGTCGAGAAAGAAAGGAAGGAAGAGAACAAGAAAGAAAAGGGTATCCATACAAAACCCATCTCCTTCTAGCACGGGGAAATGTAGCCGCACTGCTCCCGTTTAGGCTAGACATTTCCAATTTGTTCCGTCTGTCAGAAGAGGGCTGGGTGCAAATTCATTATCTCTGGCAAGGCATAGAGCGCCTAGCAGGGGCTGGAAAAGACCGTGGCCGTGGACGAACAATAGGGCTTCAGTTTGCCAGCAACAAAAGCGCTGGGGGAAACTGGTTGCCTTTCCGAGCACGTCCTCCTTCCTCCTTGGCAGAGAGGGCTGGGCTAGACCTCGGCCAGCCCCCTCCCTCCCTCCCTTCCCCGCCTCCCCCCCAAAAAAAAACTTGCAGAGAGACTCACACCGAAGACTTCTTCACTTTCTACTCCGGCGCTTTGCAGGCGCTGTGTTTAAAGGGAAGAAGTGGGGCTGTTCTAAACTGTTTTCTTGGAGAGAAGGATCCCTGTTTCAGAAACAGCCCTGCAAGTGCTCTCGGATGGAACTAAAACAGCCACAGATCCAAAGAGTTGATCCGAATCCTGGGAGACTGCTTTTGAAATTGCTTTTTTCCTACCCCCCGCCAGTGTTTGAAAGGAATTCTGCTTTGTAGTTTTTGTTTTTAAACTAAGAAGTTTTGGTTCCCTGCGAAGATTCCGCCGCATCCACCCCGATCTGGGATCAGCCTCTCTCTCCGTCTCTTTCTCCGTCTCTGCCCCCTTTTCCCTTGCCCACCGCTGGCTCTCCGAATGAGGAAAAACTGGGAGATGTAAGTACTGCAATGTCGGTGGACTTTTCGGGTCATCCGTCTTTCAGGGCTGGGGTGAAGGGAGGACGAGCAAGACGGAGGAAGGGTGGATTTGGTGACAACTTCGTGCTGCGACTGTCCTCAGAAGACGTGCTTCCCTCTGAACGTGAACTCCGTCCGTGTCTTCTGTCAGGTTCAGGGCAGGAGGCAGAGAGAGAGAGAGAGAGAGATTGAGATTGAGATTGAGATTGAGATTGAGATTGAGATTGAGATTGAGATTGAGAGGGAGATATTTGCCACTGAACAGGTTGCATTGCTAGAACCTCCAGTTACTTCCACTGGAGGCTGGAAGGAAGGTACGATTAAGAGGATTGGAGACCTTTATGAATGAACCTGAGAGCTTCTGAGAATTTGGAGGACCTCTGCCATAAAGACTTGTTGGCCTTGCAAGCGAGGGAAGGATTAGTGAGCCTGCAGACTGACAGCAAACGAGGGAGCCGCAGCAACGCGGAAAGTTTGGAAAGAAAGCAGTAGGCAAAAAAAAAGCCGAGAACACCAACAATGCTTAAATGTGCTTAATGTGTGCGTATACAGTATTTTCAAGAGCGGTGCAAGGGAGATCCCTATACTATTTTAAACCCAGACCTCTGGCACGTCACACCTGCTTTCGGGGAGCTGACTCTTGTATTAAGGGAGATGTGTGTGTTGGTAGGCATGCTTAACACTGGACGAGAGCATTGCTGCTGTTGCTATGCGTTTCCACTCCGAGACAGCAGCCCAATGGGCAGCAGTGGGGGTGAAACCATGCGCTATGAACCCCCCAGGACGAAAATATGTCCTTTCTTGGGCATCCCACGAATGCAGGCTGAGTCTCAGGTATGCACCTTTATTTTCAAGTCCTGGGGAATGCTTGCCATCTTCGTGCAGGTCGATCTGGGTTCCTTGCCATTGTTTCAGAGGGGTTGCTCGTGCCAACCGCTTGGAAGGTGCAGCAGCTTAAAAATAGGTAAAAATAAGGATGATGTTTTCATTGATATTATTATTCTCGGGTTTTGTTTTTGTTTTTGTTTTTGTTTGCTTCGGGGATGCTTGTGAGGGTCTTTCCGAGAGCTTTGCCAGCTCAGAGGAGTTTGGAAGAGCTCTGTGCGGACGGTAGTGAAGCCAGTGTAACACTAGGCTTTGTTTCTTGGGGATTTTGTTATTCGATTGGAGGGAACGTAGTTGTTGGATTTGGGTCAGTTCGCCTTTCCCCCTCCCCGGATTGCGTCCTACCTAGGCCTAGCCTCCCCACTCCTGCCAAGGGATCTCAGGGCCTTTCAGATATTTGAAGCCCACTGAACAGGTTGCTGTGGGGGCCGACCCACGAAGGCCTGTGTAATTTCCCTCCACGCTGTCTCCTCCCACCTTGAATGCTACTCATTAGAAACGCACCCAGGCTGTGAGCTCCAGCAGGAAGCAAAATCCAGAGCAAGGCATTTATGCAATAGGATTTAAAAAAAAGGTGTGTGAAAGAGAAACCAGAACAGGAACCCCAGTGGTAGGAAAACTGCTTAGGAGAGAATAGTATTTTATTTAAAAAATTAAAATACTATCCTCTTTTCTTAATTACTTATTTACTATTGACAGAGCTGTGTGTCGCAAAGAATATCAAGAGACTGTATTAAAAGGACTAGTGGGGAAATAATACAAACAGTACAAGCGCGGCCCCTGTTCTAGTGCATCGGGGACGAGGCTTGGCTGTTTTTAAAGGGAAAGAGACTACTGAGCTCTTGAGACGTGAGAGCGTTTTGCATATTTTGCAAGTGGAGGCTAGGTGGAGACTCCGGCCTTTAGTAAGGAGCCTGCAGCAACACATTTCGACCCCTCGGCCTTTCCAGCCTCCCAGCCGAGAAACCAGCTCAGTCTTACGATGCTCTCACTTGGAAAACTCACTCTCTCAAATTCTGGGCATTTTATTTGGAATTTACTATCGAGGACTCTATTTACATTCCAGTCCAAACTATTAACCCTTCAGATACCAGACCCTCCACCTCCCCACTTTCTTTAATGCTGTAACATACTGAAGAGAGAGAGAGAGAGAGAGAGATCTCCAGTATGTTACAGTGTTAAAGAAAGTGGGGAGGTGGAGGGTCGATTATCTAGTTGTCATCTATGACACACAATCCACCAGGAGCTTCTCTTGCACACAGCCCCTTTGGAAATGAGAGAGAGCAGGGTGCCCAAGTAATGTGCAGATCATTCATTTTCATGGAGGCTTTTCCTATGAAGCTCCTGGGAGATTGCACTTTGAGGATGCAATCGAGAGATGTTTGTTTTTCTATTGTTGTTGTTATTATTATGGATGTTCCTGTTGTGCTCATGGATGTACAGTATGTTCCTTTAACACAGACTATGCTTTTCCATCCCCGAAAAACCCCTAAATGGTTATTGGCATCTTAATGATCAATCCCTCTCTTTTTTTGTGTGTCTGTTTTTCAGAGCCAGAAATCCAAAGATATCCATTTGACGTGACAACCACACAAAAAGGTAATTCTTTTTAAAATATAAATATAAAAGATCAAACCTGATATCAGTACATAAACTGCCACCTAATGAACAGCAAGGTAAACAAACAGCAGAGGTATTTTTAAAATGGCTGTCTTGTTAGAGGTGCCTTTTTTTAAAATGGTTATCTTCTTAGAGGTATTTTAAAAATGACTATCTTCACAACTATTGTGTAGTGTTTTCAGTCCCTTGCCAGGGTGTCCTTGCCATGCTATGTGACAGTAGTGCGGAAAAATGACCCTTGTAGAAAAGAACAGGAGGCACAGAAAAAAGTATCACAATGTTATTAAAAAAGCAAGAAAAGAACAAACGCAGCGAGCCTTCCTAGAATACCTAAATACATGTAATTTTTAGGGTTTAGACAAGAATTGTCCGGCTCCTAGGATTGGATTGTGGTTTGCATCTAACAGAATTATATAGAAACCCGGGATTAGGTTGGGGGAAGGGTATGGAGGGGAGGAGAGAGAATTGCAATACACTTTCCTGGGAGTTTTGGGCAGGCTTCCTACTACCAAAACAGCCGCCCTTGAACCCTTGTGGGGCCGATGAAGCCCAAGGAGTTTGCCCCCAGAACAGGGCTATGCCTCTGAAGGCGAAAGCTCAGGCAGGAGGACCCTGTCCTTGGCAAACAGGGCTTGTTTATTTCCGAGGCATCCTTTGCAGAATGCCTCGCCTTTACGTCACAACCATCTGGAGACCTATCAAGGGATTGTGAAAACAAGCATGGCAATCGCATCCAAATCTACAGGCCATTAGTGGAAGTTTATTAGAGGGATGAGCCAGCAAGTGTAGCAGCAGGATTCAGGATAGCCCTACGCTGAGAATTGCTTTGTAAAAGGGATGCAGTGGAGGGAAAAAATATCTCCATCTGTCTGTATGTCTGTCTATCTGAGATTAAGTTTACAAGGAAGACCCTACAGTGAGGAGGGAAAAATCATCGCACAACATCGTGTAGTTGTGAGAATTGTTATTGGGAAATACCAAAGGCACCTCCTTCAACATTATTTGCCTTTAACTAAATGCAACTTTCTATTAAAAAAACCAACAAGTAGAAATGGGGAATCGCAAAGGATATGTTCAAGAAAGCAACTGATGTACAGGGAGATGCCCAGTGCTTACCCCGCTAATCCCTTAGGAGTAAGCACACATATTTTTAGAAACCCCATTGAAATGAATGGGCTGCCTTCTGCTTAAGTTTGAATGGGGTCATGCTCATCCTCGGTGCTCCCAGAGCCTTGCAATCCAAAGGGGAGGGAGGTAATGTCCTCCTTGTCTGTGGCGTACAGTCAGCAAGGTCATAAACGTGACGCTAGCTGTTTTCACCTCCTGGGGCTGCCTATCGATCTATATAGGAAGGCACAGGTGTTTCCAGGCATTGCTTGGCCTGCCTTGGGAGGGAAGTAGTCCTCAGAAGAAGGTGACAAAAAAAAAAAGAAAGAAAAAAAAAAAAAAAAGAGAGAGAGGAGGGGCCCTGGAAACTATCCAAGCCACTTTTAGGCTTGCATGAGGCAGATAGCAGCAGACGCCCTATTGAGTTCAACGAAGGAAGAAAGCAGGGCCACATCAAACAGCAAGTGCCTTGAGCCATAATAATTTGTGGGCACGCCTGTATATGCCAATATGTATGCTCTTCCTATAAAATCATGACAACCTAGAGGTGGACATCCATAGGACATCTGGCCTTTGATTTTAATGCATCATCAGCTCACAAGCCTGGTCTGTGTAATATATGCCCGATCACTCGCACTGCTGCCTCTAGCTATTGGAGAAAAATCATGGGATGGGAGGGAGGACTTTGTATCTCTATATCTGCCAGTTCAGAGAAGCTCATTAAGACTTCTGTATGCTAGGAGGATAGTCATGGGTCTTCACACATATGGCTGACCAGCTCACTAAAGCCTCCATAGTTATCTATATGCAGCCTTGGATGGTGAAGGAGCAGCAGCCACTCTGTTCATAGGTATTCTCTCCATTTTGTTTTGGGTATGGAATAAAAATATACAAGCATGACCATACCATGTAGTGTTATATAAGGTGACACTGATGTCACAAGCCAGGTTTGGCTCAGATGACAACACCTTATGGGCATAATTAACAATATAGAGATGGTCATAATTAACAGTACAGAGAGGGCACTCTCAGCTGTGGTTTGATTTACATTGTCAGTTGTGAAGGTATTGTTTGGCCGATTTGGAACATTTATAGGTAAGGTCAAGGCAGATTTGGATCAATGAATGTGGGACCCTAGCTTGTCCTTACTTCCTTTTGCAGTTCTTTCAACTATATGCATGACAATATCCATTTGTAGCCAGCAATTCAATGGGTTGTGATTTTTCTACCATATACCTGGTCCCTCCCCAGAAGATTCCCCTATATTTCAGCCTTCAGTGGGAATATTTTGCAGCCCTGTGAGGCCTGTAAGCAGATGCCTATGGTCTGTATACAGAGGAAAACCTATAAGCATTATGTAAACACTTGGACATGGTGATGATGGCTGGTTGTGCGATACATATAGCTGGATGGTAGATACATCTGTACTAATGCAGCCATTTTATTTTTACACCTGCAAGGGGAAAATGCTAAGCTATGCAAGCACAAGACAGTGTGGGAAATGTGCCTCTTTAGATTCACTCTGCAATATGGGCTCTAAACCATATTATCTCATGGCACTGTATAGTATGCTTTGTTTTATCTTACTCCTAAAAGGAGTGGCAACAGCAGGCCTTCTGATGCCTTTACGAGCATAGAGTAAGCGTAGCACACAGACACACACCTGAATTTTAAAATATGCCCCTTTTATGAACTTCATCATGAAGGCGCCCTCGAACTGCATTTATTAATTTGAATAGTAAACACCTCAGATCTGTGCCTTAAGATTCATGGGTCCTCATATAATCGAGAGAGGCCTTAATGTTTGCACTTTTCACTGGGAGGGGAAAATGCTACCCCCAAAGACTCTGGTAAATAATTCATAGGGCAATGTCCCCCCCCCCTCCTTTCCTTTTGGGAGGCTAATGCTGAGGCTGCACAGAACCATTTCAGGTGCAACCTTTCCTCCACCAGCTTCTGGAGCTTGCCTTTAGCCCAGGCAGGAAGTTTTTGACAGCCAACCCAGGGAGACTCTGGGCTTTCTTAGGCCCAATGCTGACAGGAGGAATGGAGGGCACAGGAGGGCCTGGGCAGATGCAGCATTGGACAGAGAGGCAGGCATAGGCAAGAACTGTCAGGGCAAGGGGAGAATAAGAAGAGAGAGGGCTGAGGGAGAAGGGAAGAGGCAGGAAAGAGCCAGGAAAGGAGGCGCTGGGCTGGAGGAGCCTGACGCTTGCAGCCTTCCCAGGGACCACTGCCTAGCAAAACTGAGTCGCATCACCGCCATGGCAGAGAATGGGGAGGGAGGGAGGGAAGAAGGCTTATAGTCCTCTCGACTGAGAAGGAGTGGAGAGACTGGAGCCATTTAAAAAAGGGCCAGATCAGGAGGAGGAGGAATGTGCGCCTTCTCCATGCAATTCCACCTCAAGCAGCCTCGCCGCTGCGTAAGAATATCCAGGCAGCCTCGGGTCTCCTTCATCCTCCCCGGTCCCTGAAAGCAAGGCCCTGATCTTGGAAGCCAGGGCCAGAATGCCAACACCCCCTAACCCCCCACCCCACTCCTTGCAAAGCACATGCCCAGCCTGCCTGGCAGGAGGGAAAGGCAAGCAAAGGCGCTCCTCTCTTCTCCTCTCTCGCCTCCCTCCCTCCTCCGCCACCAGGCACACACACCGCACAGACCCCCCCAACACCCATCCCCGCCTCTCCCCCACCTGAAACGCTTATTATCTGTCTTTAGCGAGAGAAAGAGAGAGAGAGATTCCTTCCAATCTTTGGGATGTTAGAGCGATCTGCGGTAGCAAACCGGCAAGGTAAAAGGCCGCGGGTCCAGATGCAGAGATAGAGAAAGAGATAGGGCTACAGATTTCCTCCACTCCCTCCTCCTCCTCCCCCCCCCATCCTTCCTCTCTTCCTTGCAGGGCTAAGGAAGGCGCTGGTTGGGAGAGCATAGCAATAGGGTCCCGAGCTTCCCTCCGTTGCCGCTGTTTCTCTCCGAGGGAGGCTGCTTCTCCATAGAACCAGGGTGCATTTGAGATTTCTCCTGACATCCCCACCATCCCCTTGATTTCCCCACCTCTTCCTCCTCCTCCCTCCCTCCACAGTCGAGGACCTCTGACCTTGCCAGGCTGGTCCACCTTTATTTATATATTTATTTATGTATGTGTTGGCACTGCAAAGCCCTCCAGTGATAGAGCCCTTTTCTCCTTCTTTCAGGCCGGGGGAGGCAGCAGCAGACGCAGCAGCAGAAGCGAGCCAGGAAGACCTGCAGCTTCTCCTCCTCCTCCTTCTCATGCCCAGCTCTAGGGAAGCTTGAGAAATCGTGGATCTGCCAGGCTGCTTCCTCCTCCACCTCTCGCCTCCTCCTCCTCCTCCTCCGCCACCCCCCAATTCCGCAAGATATATGCTGCCACCATTTGGTTAAAATAAGAATTTTTTCCATTTATTAAAAAAAAACAAAACCCCACAAGGACCAGGAAGAAGAGCTGCATCTTCGCACTGCCGCCGCCGCCGCCGCCGCCGCTACTGTCCTGTCAGTTCTTCTGAAAATGGGATTTCTCCCCTTCCTCATCTTCTCCTTCTTTTCCTTCCTTCTTCTGCGCTGGAAATTGCTGTTGGCTTTACATCTTCATAGATGCTAAGAAAGACTCTTTCCTTCAGAGATAAGGCAATTTACAACGCAAATAGAGAGAGGCCTGTGGAGGGATGGATGGATGCTTCACACTCTCGACACACCTCGGTAGCTGGTTTTCCTTTTCTGATATTCACAGATAAATAGTTTGGTCCACCGGCTGCCAGAAATTGCCTGCTTGAAAGGAGAGAGGGAGAGAGAAAAAAAGAAAGGAGAGGGACAAAATTAGAATGAGAAAGAAAGAAAGAGAAAGAAAAGAAAAGAAAAGTTCGGAATAAAACTTTCAAGGCAACGAATCTCCTTGGGATGCGTTTCAGAAGCACACACAAGCTCTACATGCCGATGCAGGTCACAGTTGCATTAAGAGGATGAATATTTTAAGACTCGCCTGGTCTTCTTCTGGGGAAAAAGCAATCTGGATTCTAGCAAGGAAGGGGCAGACAAGCCTGGACCCCTCCCCAGCCGACCTCAGAGGGAAGCGAGTTGTTATCTTTGGTTATCTAGCTGTATGAGTGTGTTGGTCTTCATAAAGCTAGATAACCGAAAGTAAAAACTCCTTCATGATCTTCGTGCTCCACAGAGAAGTTCCAGCAAGGCAACAAGACAAACCCTGAGCGAATGGCACCTTCCTGCAGCACAAGGCAAGGAAAATGTAAGGACACAAGGTGCCCAGTAGATGCGTATGCCTATAATATGCGGACAAATACACACACACACACACACACACACACGTACAAGATAACCAGGCACAGGATGATGATGATGATGATGATGATGATGATGATGATGATGATGTGGATGAAGAATAAGCCATACGCGGCAGAGAGGATGTGGTACTCATGGTAAACAAATGCATGTGCAAGTTTTATTTTTGGCTGTTCTGAGGGAAGAGGGGGGGCAAAAGGAATGCTTTGAGATGTGATGTTGGTCTGAGCAAACCTAAGCACCGTCTGCTCCGAAGTAAGTCCTGCTGAGTTCAACTAGGCTTACTACTAGGCGGCTGTGAACCGGATTGCAACCTCTGATGGCCATCGTAGGTATGATATGTTTGGAAACGTTCAGCTGGGGCCTTGGGAGGTTTGAAATGAACCACACAACCGAAGGTGTGTCTTTTGTGTGTCTCCTTCAGCCCAAACCTTGGGCGGCGAGAGCCTTTCAAAAGTTTTGGCCTGTTGGGAGGGCGAAGGTGGGAGGAAAGGAGGGTTGGGGAGATTAAGGGGATGCTTTATTATTATTACTATTATTGGTTATATAATTTGTCTTGGAACTTTGCTGTTACCCGCCTAGAT
>NC_056523.1:282357475-282402745 GCF_019175285.1 Sceloporus undulatus
TAACAACATGAAGGGGGGGGAGTCCAGTCATACTTCAAAAATGTGTAAGCAGAGATTTGAGATGATCTAAATTGACAAGGTGCGCATTTTATAATGTTGATGCATGTATCATCTTTTTGTTTATTTATTTATTTTCTTTCTTTTATTCCTTCTCATTATTGTTCGTAGAGTACTAGGGAATTTTGAAATCTTAGTACACTTCAGTTATTCAGAGCTTAAAAGTCAAGTGAAATGCACTGAGAATACCTTCTTCAGCAGATTTTGCCAAAACTGCAATTTAATCCACAGTACAGATGTTATTTCCAGTAGCAACTGCCTTTAAGTCTGGGGTTAGAGCCTTAATAGTGCCAAGATGAACTTGGATTGAAACAGACACAATCCTATCTATGTGTGTTTTTTGTTATTGTGTGTCTTCAAGTTGTTTCTGACTTCTGGTGACCCTATGATGGGTTTTTCTTGACAAGATTTGTTCAGAGGAGGTTTGCCATTGCCTTCCCTTGAGGCTGAGAGCCTGTGACTTGCCCAGTGGGTTTCATGGCAGAGTGAGGAACCAAACCCTGGTCACCAGAGATGCAGTCCAACACTCAGACCACTACGCCATGCTGGTTTTACTCAGAAGTAAATTTCACGCTGCCAGATAGAGGTTATTCTCAAAGAAGGGGACATAAAATGGACTCTGTACTAACTCTATGAGCTTCACTGGAATTACACAGGTTTACACTGAAGTTATCCAGTGACCTGGCTTTGTGTGTTCAGACTATAAAACTGTCCCCTCCCTCCCCAAATACTTCAATCAGATGGGCCTTCCCTAGCTCAAAATTTAGATCTGATTAGCTTCAGGGTTTATACAGAGATCCACAGCAAAGACCCAGGAGCCTTGACACCTACAGCCAGGTTAGACTTGTGTCCTTTCTGCTCTTTTAGATAGCTTAAAAGCAGGAGTCTTTCAGACAGGAGTTGCAGCCCCTTGATGTTGCTGTTGCTGCTGCTGAGCCTGACTCCATGCTGGCTATTCACTGGCCCAGTGCAATGTGATCTTACTGCGGGCCTTTATGAGGGATGCTGAAGACCATTCAGAGCAAGGAGGCCTGCTGGAGTCCTGCCGCTTGCTATTTAATACCCAGATGATACAGGTCTCAAGAAAAGGAGTGTGCGGGGGGGGGGGGGGAGGTCACCTGCAAATAGTGTGACCAGATGTCCTCCTTTCCCAGGACATGCCTTACATTTCTGCCTCCTGTCCAGGAGGAATTCCAAAAGGTCTTCCATTTCAAGTGTGGCCGAGAAGCAGGCCTTTTGATTTATCTGAGTACCTTTAGCTTTTGTTTGCAAGGCCCTACACTTTTCAGGAATGTCCTACATTTGGTGGTGCCTCTTACTCCTCCTTTGTAGTTAAGACACCTGCCTGCAAAGAGGGTCCCAGAATAGCACAGAAGGCCAAACAGAAAAGAAAAGGCCCTTCTCCTTGTTGACCTCTTGAGATGAAACCATCTGAGTTGAGAATATTTGTAAGATGAGGAAGAAGAAGCAGAAGAATACGAGGAGGAGGAGGAGGAGGAGGAGGTAGAGAAGGAAGAAGAGGAAGAGGAGGAGGAGGAAGAGAAAGAGGAGGAGGAGGAAGAGGAGGAGGAAGAAGAAGAAGATTAGGATTAGTGTGTGCATGTGTTTCCCCAGGGAAACTTGTGCGTTAGATCAGGCTGCATCCTCACTGCAGAAATAATCCAGTTTGGCACTGGTTTAACTGCCCTCGCTCCATTCTATGGAATTCTGGGCATGGTTGTTAGCTCTGGTGCCACAACCAAGGACCATGCCCAGAATTCCATAGCATGGAGCCAGGGCAGTTAAAGCGGTGCCAAACTGGATTATTTCTGCAGTGTGGATGGGATCTTTGATTTAGAAGGGGTGATGGTGGCTGAGGCAGTCAGTGCTGCTCCTTCTGCTGCAAGGAGTGCCCTGGCAATGGTATGGAGTGGGCTGCTGGGCATCAGTACCAGGCTGCTGCTGCTGCTGCTGCTCTTGGGTGACAAGCACCAGTTGCCTCTGAGGCGCGAGCTGTGATTGGTGTTTCCCTGGAGACGGGATGTCGGAGCTGCTAGGCTGGCGCGCGCGCCCTTTCTCTGCATCGTCTCCATCCTCTTCTTCATCCTCTCCTCCTCCTCTTCCCTCTGGTGAAGAGCCTGCCTCCGCCAGGGCCATGCCGCATCTCCCTTGTCCTTTGCCTTGTCAGGTTAGTCATGTCAAAGTCCTTCCCTTCTCCTCTTCGCCCCATCCTTGCTCTATATGCCCTGCCCTCAGGTTGCTGGGCTTCTTTTGCCTTTATCCCCCCCCCCCTTTACAACCTCGCCATCCACTTCCCTTCACAAAGGAGGCTCTTGCTCTGTACTGAAGAACATTCTTTTAATCCTGAGAGTCTTTACATACCATTAGCAACCGTGAAAGAAGGAAGGAAGGAAGGAAGGAAGGAAGGAAGGAAGGAAGGAAGCCACCAACCTGCCTTTCCTAGAGCTGTCTCACAAAAGCTGTGCTCAGGTGCCAGAAGGGGACCCCTGTCATAAAGCCCCTGGCGGTGGTCCTTGCTGCTTTGGGTTTGGGACTCAGGCCCTGTGAAAAACAGCTTCCAGTAGTGAAGTCGAAGGCCTTCCTAGCTGGGATCCATAGTTTTTGTGGGGCTTTCAGGCTATGTGGCCGTGTTCTTGAAGAGTTTATTTCTGTCATTTATTCCCTTATTCCAGAGAAATCTGAAGATGCCAGCCATAGATACTGGCAAAAGGTCAGGAAAAAAACCCTTCCATAAACTCTCCCCCAAAATTAACTCTCCCACAAAAAGTAAAGCTTCCAGTAGATTTGGGGGGGGGGGGGGAGAGAATAAAATAAAGGAGGCCATCTCCTACCCACATTCCTTGCATCCTGGTGGGCACTCAGTGGGCTGCCTCTCTTTTGGTGGCATCAGGGGCAACCTGGTTCCTGCAACCATCCTGTGCAGTTGGATGAGCTTGTAATAAGGCAAAGTGAACTAGTAGACAGGTGACTGACTTTAATGGGAGAGATGAGATTTCCTCATGTGGGACTTGGCAGGAGAACTGCATTTGTATTTCAGTTCTGTATAGCCATGCTTTAAACTGAAGTTCACTTATGTTCCCATACCCCTCATCTTTCTTCAACAAAAAGTAACAACATGGGGATGGAGGAATCCAGTCATACTTCACAAATGTGTAAACTGAGATGTGAGATTATTTAAAGGGACATGGAGTCAATTTGGGTTTCCCATCCAAATATTTGAAACAAAAATATGAAACGTAGGTCATGGACAAATGTTTCGGTTCTGTATTTAGGTTTTTTTAGATGTAAATCTCCATTCATTTACATGGCACATTAATATGTAATGCACTCTTAATAATGAAGCCCTAATGTCAGAGAGATTTTTTAAATGAAATTTCTAATTTCTAGGAGTAGACCTCTCACTCAGCAAATGGCAACATTTAAAATATTCCTAGAAGCTGGAACACCTTCTTCATTATTTCTCTCTCCCATTACTTCTCTCCTGCCATTGTAAAATTACTATAAATGTGTCTAGATACATCCTTGTTGCTAGGTACAGTATAACTTCTCCAGATATTTTTTTAAAAAAATGAATCTGTGTCTTAAGTACTTACTAAAGCCAGTTAATAACATCATGCATGGACATTTAAACTTGTTGTAAGTTCCAGAGAGGATTAGAGAGAAATCATGCTGTGCGCAACTAATGATACCATCTTAACTCTTCAACTGGGAGTTAAATCCACCCACCTCAGTGTGGCATGGAGTCTGCTTTCTCCAGTGCCAATAGGCTGAAAAAGAAGGGGAGAAAGGACCTGACTTGTATTTAAAAAAAAAAAAAAAAAAAGGGGGGGGGGACCCACAGGTAGCATAATAGGCCAAATATATATTTACTCTTGAGCAATGTTGGTTTGATATAGCTGGAGGGTGACAGTCTTGTGTGGATGCTGTTTCATGTAAGACTTATGCTTCTAAATTTGTCAAGGATAAATAAATAAATAAAAACAAATTAAGGAAGGGTTGTGCTAATGCTGACGGCACATTTCAATTCTCACAGTAAAACAAAGGTCGACTTGTCTATGTAGGAGATGCTAAACTTCTTATTCCAAAGGCAGCAGATGAGGTCTAGCTTAAGAGAGCAACCTAAGTTAACAGGCTTTATTATAAGCTGAAAGGGAAGACAGAGTTGGTATGGGTGAGATGGATGGGTTTAAATAGGAAATGGTTTGGGAATGTGGATATGCTACTGTTTGTTAAGGCACTACCACATCAATAGGATTGGCTCCTATGTTTGTTTTGAAAGGCTGCTCTACTTATACAATAGGCTAATATGAGCTTGAATTATATTACACATTTTGGCATTCTAGGGATGTTCTTTTATTTTTTTTTAATTTGCTTAAAAAGTAGTAGCACTGCCATGCTCGCTAGTACCCCTCTCTACTGTGCAGTGCTATTTTAAACAAAGTCGTTTGTTGTTGTGTGTCTTCAAGTCATTTCCAAGGTGATCCTATCGCAGGGTTTTCTTGGCAAGATTTGTTCAGAGTGATTTGTTTTGGCTTTCCCCTGAGGCTGAGAGCATGTAACTTGCCCAAGGTCACCCAATGGGTTTCCCTGGCTGAGCAGGGATTTGGACCCTGGTTTCCAGAGTTGTAGTCCAATGTTCAAACAAATACTCCATGCTGGCTGTCCCTCTGCAAAATAGGGAGGTGCAATAGAAATTGTTCTGTGTTAGATGTTAAATCAACCACTGTCACACTTATTCATTCAAAGCGTAGGGCACATAAAACTATATAAACATTTACATAAAACATACACAGGAGTCTTTGGGTTTTTTTTCTAATGCAGAGAACAGTCCATACTCTCTCACTGTTATGATAGTTTTTATACTCATGTCTATAACGGTGCTTACAGAAGATACTTATTTTGATTCTTGTGTAACGTAAGTGTATGTGAGTAAAGAAAAGCTTGTATCAATATGTCCAAAAGTGTATTGCCAGCAGTCAGACTGATAAGTATGCCGAGAGGCCTAAATTCCTAGGAAATAAGCAAGCAGAATACAAAGAATCTGTGAGGAGCACCGTCAGTTTATTTCAGTTTAATATTTAATATTTGGGGTGTGATGAACATATTAAGACTCTAACTCTCTTCCATATTGGAAGCAGGCAAACAAATAGCTAATAAGTAATAAAATCAGTCTTCCCAGTTTACTTCTTTTATATTTACTGTGAAGTAAGTTTACAGCCCTGCATTCATTTGTTAGTTGCCACTAGTTGTTTGTGTGTGTATGTCTCTATGTGCCTTCAAGTCATCTGTTGATTTATGATCACCTCATGAATTTCATAGGTTTTTCTTAGGCAAGGAATATTTGGAAGTAGTTTTGCCAGTTCTTTCCTCTGAAATATAGCCTACAACATCTGGTATTTGCTGGTAGTCTCCCCATAAAGTATTAACTAGAGCTAACCTTGGTTAACTTCCAAGATCAAATAGGATCTGGTGTTTTTAGGGTATTTAGGTCCCCACTAGAGTAGATCCTTAGACTCAAGGGGATTTACACAAGTCATAATTTACCATTTTACAACTGGATTTAGGTCAGTGTGATTTGTTTCCATGTGTGTCAGATTGGAATGCTAAGAATACAATCCAGACCACATTGACTAAAGCAACAAAACTTGAATTATAGGTTTCCGATTGAGACCCTCCCTCCTCCCAATGCTTTATCTGGGCATTGCCTAGAGGTTCACAGACTATAATATAACAGAGCTATCTTGGCTGCACCTGCACTGCAGAAATAATCTAGTTTTTATTTATTTATTTAGGGGATTTATAGCCTGCCTTTATCCCAAAATAGGATTCAAGGCAGCTCAAATCTGCCACTACTTTAACTGCCATGGCTCAGGGTAATAGAATCCTGGGAATTGTAGTTTGCTGTGGCACCAAAGCTCTAAGACAGAGAAGGCTAAATATGTCACAAAAGTACATTTCCCAGAATTCCATAGTACTGAGTCATGGCAATTAAAGTGGTGTCAAATTGGGTTATTTCTGCAATGTAGATGTAGTCCTTGTGTACTTTATGACAGTAGTGCCTGTACTATTCATGGATGAAATATGCGCCTAGTGGCCAAAGGGTAGGGGGAGTGCACATACGGGGTAGTGGGAGGTTATGCATAGCATCTTTATCAGAGTGACCAACTGAAGTGCATTACCATATTTAAAATATAGTATCAGATAGATGGAAAGAGAGTGGTGTGGCTTCATTAGGTGCAAAGGGAATGCCACTGGTCATTCCTGCTACATATATTAGTAAAAACACTGTTTTTAAGCAAACTCTGATATGCTATATTGGGCCTTTTGAAGAGATTATAACCCTTTAAGAAAGAAAATATAAATGACAAGGAAAGCATTGAAAGGCATTTTAAATACTGTATTGAAAATACTGTATGAGCCAGCATGTTATAGTGATTTGAATATTTGAATAAGACTATGGAAGACTAGCCATGGAAATCTATCAAGTTTCTTTGGGCAAATCACATTCTTTCAGCCTCATAGGAAGGGAATGACAAAAACCCCTTTGAACAAATCTTGTCAAGAAAAGCCCATGATAGGTCTACCATAGGGACATCATGAGTCAGAAACAACTTGATGGCACCCAACAACACCACTGAAAATATTAATGCATTTATTTTATTTTTTTTAGTTGTACATTTATATACTGTCCCTCCATGAAAAATATTTCTAATGTGATTTACCACATGTTTAGTGGAAAGAATCTAAAAGCAAAAATCCTATGGTTCATTCTTTGCAGTAATATTCTCAAGAAACAATACTCTGTATTATAAAGAAATACTGTTGCCATGAGAGTAATAGTCAGATGTTTTACTTCAATTCAACTCTAAGAGCATTAACCATCTTTGAGTCACTTGGAGACCATTTCACCTAGTTACAATAGAACATGCCTGCATAAATAATCTCTTAATTGTCAGGAACAATTTTCAAAAACAATGGGGGAAAAGGAGGAAAAGTTATAGCAACTATAATGAAGAATGGTTGATTTCAACCATCTTGAAAGGTAACAATTTTATACTACTAACAGTACATTCCTATGCATGCTTACCAAGAAGTAAGTCCTATCATGTTCAGTTGTACTTACTCCCAGTGAAGTCGGTATAAGATTTCAACCTAAGAGTTCTTTCTTTTCCACATAAGAAACTAATAACTTCTAGCGGAAATGGGTCCATAACTATATTCTGCAAGATTAAGTCAAAGAGTCTTTCTTCGTTTTATTACAGATGATTGTGTTATGCAGTATGTATCTGACTAAGAAAGGAATTATTGTACAATATGAATATCAATTGGGTAGCTTCAGATTAAAGTTACAGTTCAAAGCTGGCAACTAGTCTGATACACACATTGAATATCTGATAGTTGGTATGCCATCTAAAGCTGGATGTGAAAACAAAACAAATCTCACTATTTCAGCCAAATGAATTTGTACATACTTTGGAGTAGGGCATTATGATGATATAAATGTATATAAATATAAATGTATATTTATAAATTTTGGAGTCCCAGTTATGTTATTGGTAGCATTAAGCATTTGACCAATGAGATGTAAAAGTGCTTCATTTCACACGGGTAATGTCCAATCTGTGTGGTTTTAATTTTTTATTAATTCAGTAAATGAACTGTGTTTAACCATAAGTGAACCGCAAGAGTTTGGGTGTAGCAAAAATAGAAACATTTGTTATCTTAAAATAACAATTGCTCCATAATTGCTAGCAATAAAAATGCAACATCTGGGAAAAAGTCCTATATGTGATATGTATTCCATACATAATAGAAATGGATATTCACTCTTTGGCAAAATTTCATAATGTGGCTTAACTAACATAAGATGAGTTAACCTCATTTCCAGCTATACATGGGCATTGCATTTACATTTGCTTTGGCCTCAATGTATGCTATTTCATTTAAAAAGTGGTAGTGTATTTCAGTAGCCCCAAAACTGGCTTAAATTCCAAGGATGTGGCTTGGTACAATTTGACTTAAAGTAGGAATATTTATACATTTTGCTTAAAGCATTTGTGGATTAGACTATCCATCCAGTCATTGGGGGGAGTGGTGAGGGATTGAAGTGATTTTCAGAATATGTCATTAATTGACTAAAGTTCTTGCAGAAACACTGCGTTACTCAATATGCCTATTCCTCAGCCAAATCTTTGCATAATAACTTGCTTCTGAATAATGTATCATTAAGAAATAGAAAACAATACAACCGCCATCATTATTTAAAAATGATTCATCAAATTCAAGTGATATTAGAGATCCCAACGTATTGTGCATGCTATTGTTACATTATTATGTCAATCTAATGCTTAAATCATTACCACCACCTTCATATCTGCCTTTTTGATATTTCTCCAGTCCACTGGATTTTGAACTGTGATTATGTAAATTTTTTCACTGATAAATAAATTACTATAATTGTAGTTGAAATACCACTCAAATTCTTAAGCCCATCGCATCAAAATAATATATTATGCATAACTTAATTATTTATAAGGACTAATTTAAAATAACTGTAGGGCAAAGCATACATTTATTTTTAAATACCCCCTCCCTTCTCCCTCTGCATAACAGGTACCAATGTGTTTTGGATGGCAAAATGGAGTGGGGGGGGGGGAACAGAAAGAAGCAAGCCTTCATGATTAAACGTGACCCAGTTGTTTGGCCTAATAATATTGTCAAGATGCCATAGTCTTCATACTATCCTTACATGCTTGAAAGAAAGAGTTGTGTATTTAATGCATGAATATGAGCTAGACACAATTAATAGAGAGTGGAAGAGAGGAGTGGTTCTCATATCATAATCACTTACTTAACTGGCAGTGGGGTGTAACAAAAAGTTGCATGAATTCAGGCTTTAGAACCCTAACGATCAAACATTTACAGAGAAACACGAGGAAAATAATGTATACTATATAATTATATAATTGCATAAACAGTGTTTTGCTGATATTTGCGCACAGCATTGGTGCTTTCATGGGAAAAAAAATACAAGACAAACCATTCTTCTGCATCTTTCATTTGGAAAACTTGAATACATTCTAATAACTGCATATGTCCAGAGTAGTATCATGCAGTCTTATTGTAGGAGGCAGCATAACAGTTCCCCTCCCTTCTGTTTCTTCTTCTGACTCCACCTTGTGTAAGCTGTTAATGAAATACCCGAGATTGATTGCAGAGAACCTGCAAGGGCATATTTACTGTACTATATATAGTAAACCCCATTTGGTACACTAGCATTTAGCCATTTTATGCAAATTTAGTGAGAAATGAGTCATGTATATGATTTAATATGCATCAGCAATAACTCGGAACATCCTTATATGAAGAAATTAAAAATTCATTATGGAACTAGACTGGTGTTGCTACATGGTTAAAATGTTATTAAAGCATATTTCAGTGTTTTGCTTACACTAGTGTTCTCATCATGGTGCCACCATTTCATGACAAAGACTGCAGAAGAGAAAACATTCAACTTAAAATGTCTGCTGGCACACATCACTGGATTTGTGTGTCACTAAACAATGAACGAGCATAGTCTTGAATACCAACTATTTAATTAGCACTTTTGCCAGCCATGCATAAAAAACAGCTCATTTACATGCATCATGGTTAACGATTATTCCTATAAAAAGCTACCTTTTAAAAAAAAATCCTAGCATGCTGATGTACCACCGCGTCGAAATAACACACACGCACATTACGTTATTTATTTTAAAACCTCACGTTTCACGGACCTGATGGAAATATACAAAAACATGATATTTCTATGAACAATACAGTTTAATTATTTAATTTAACCAGCTGTGTGCCATATAAGGCTGGGTACAAGTAATAATTAAGATTTTCAAAGGGCAATAGAAATCCTATATTGGTCACCATTCTTAGTAAAGACTGTATTTAAAGGTCTGTTGGATGTACAGTTGTATTTAATGACAAGCTGTGTCTTGCAAACACTGTTTTGGGAAGATATGGATTTCTTATTGTGAACACTATTAGGCAGTGCCACTGCAATGTGTAAATGTATCTAATAATAATATTGCTTGAGATAAGTAGGTGGGCTTGCATGTTCCTATCCCTTTGAAATTCTGAGTTGTTCTGCTTAGTCTTTTCAGTGACATTCAGCAAGGAAGGGAGGTTAAAGTTAACTTGTCTAATACTAACTATATATGCTTGCAGATTAATACCAACATATGTAATACACAACAAAACAAGGAGACAATAAATACAACAGCTGTTTTAGCACATATATAATCACACATGTTGTCCATGTCGGAATGAATTGCAATTGCAAACAATCGGTTTTACAAATATAATGACTGTCTATAGGAATGCAAGTAAAACAAATGGCTAAAGAACATTGTATGCCTTACAGCTGACAGATAATGTCCTGCAGTGTACTTCATTTATGCTAGTGGTTCTTGCTATCTAAACCTGAACTTACTTTTAAATCTACTTAGAAGTTTCATTCATGGAAAAGAAGAAAATTCCCCTTTCCCTATAAGATATATTTCTGTTGGTTCTAAATTAGATACAATACAATTGTAATGGCAGAACTATTTAACCATTCAGACTTTCATAATCAACTAATACCGTGTGTCTGATTAATGTTTCAAATGCTCTGTTTTGTAATTAAACATTGCTTAATTAAATGTAACATTAAGATTTTCCAGGTAAATGAAATTAGCATAGGCTAAAATACATGGCTTCCCTATAATATTTAAGTAATGTGGCAAGTAGTTTTAACATCAGGAACTTTTCATAAGAATGTTACCAGTTATTTTGAAGGGGGAGGAAATAATGAGATAAAATTTGCATGTTAAATAACTGGAGAACAAATATATTTTTAAACCAAATGCTTTTGCTTGTTCATTGCAATGGACCAAAGGAGATTTTTAAAAGGTGTTATGATGAAATTTTAATCTCGAGAAACAGTAACCCTCTCTCTATATACATACATATTCTGTAAATATAGTAATATCATGGGTAAATATACATTTGGTGAGAACTTTTAGTCTGAGATGGCTAAATTATTAAAAAAATCACTGACTCTTTAAAATACACTTATCTAATTTGTAGGAACAATAGATTTATAAGGATGTATTTACACAACGTATTTACTATACATGGGTATACAATGCACTCATGCAAGAAGAACCTATGCATACTGTTATATGTTAAATTGTGGAATATATATTTTTAGCAGCACTCTTAATCCTACTATATTACTATCAAAACAGAACGTGATGTGTTCTTCAGAAAGGGCAGTGTATAGGTATAAAGGAAATACTGAATTAAAGTCTAAATGAACTGTGGAATTGTGTCCCATGTTAGTCCCGTCATGTACAGATATGTAGTCTTTAATAAAGGTATTCTACAAAGTATACAGGTTCAGGCACATTATATAGCCCACTGAAGTGAAGGTCAGTGGGTATAGAAATATGCTTATAAAAATGCACTTAGATCTATAAAGTGGGAATAATAGTGATAAAACCTATTTCACAACAATGCTATAGGACAACAAAAGAAGAAAGAAAAAATAAAGAAAAAAATATTACAAAGGAGATTACTATGTAAATGAAGATACAAGCAACAGAACAAAATAAAATTAGATTTATATATATTTTTAGGAAAAAATGCCAATATATTTTGCTAGTTTTTGGGAAAACAATTATGTTACATACCAATTTCAAGAGTGTCTTACTGCCAAAACAGGGTAGTCTAGTCTGAAGACTTGCATTCAACATTGCAAGTAGGTATAGGTGTGCTGTTACCAATGCTTAGGATTGTTTCATGTCTGGATGTGATCCTCAGTCCAGTTAAAGTTCTAGTCTTAAGTATACTTGCTTGGAAACAGGATTAATAGAAAAGAATGAAATGTACGTTTTAGTTGCCAGATGCTAGAACAAGACTCTGATCCTGTGAACATCACTTAGAGACAAATCTCATAGGGCTGATGGAGGTTATTACAAAGTGAATGTGCTCAGGATGATAGCTGTAGGCCTTATTCACTGGGGATGCCAGGAATGTGATTTTTGGTATCCAACATTTTTAAAACACATGAAAGAAATACATTGACGTTAAAATGATTTAAATATGGTTCTCTTCTGCTTTCAGTAACCACTTCAACAATACTCAGAACTGACATGTGGGTAACTAACAGATGTTCTCAGTGCTCCCTTATGAATATTGCTTTTACATTTACTGATAAGCAAATGGAGTGGATGGGAATGTGTTAACTCTTAGTTTGTTCAGGGCACTGATCATGCCCTTACTCATGGAAGCACAAAACTTCCATTAATGGCTGGTGATGCCCAAAGCTTGCCTTTGAAAGCTGCATTTGGCCTTAAATGGGAAAAGGTGTGATTTTGATTGGTG
The DNA here is from genome assembly GCF_019175285.1 of Sceloporus undulatus. Classification (NCBI taxonomy): domain Eukaryota; kingdom Metazoa; phylum Chordata; class Lepidosauria; order Squamata; family Phrynosomatidae; genus Sceloporus; species Sceloporus undulatus. Next base: position 282,369,950 of record NC_056523.1, read on the forward strand.
CAAGGGGGAATACCTTGAAACAGCGAAGGAGGCAGGGCTGAACATTAGAAAACACAGGCAGACTATATCACCACAGATCTCCTAATGATAAAGTATGTCATTGAAATGGTGTCTCAAAGGAAAGCTCTGTTCTGTTTCCTGCATCATTAAAGTCTAGAACCATCAAAGAATCTAGCAGAAAATAATCTATGAAATAATCCTGCATGGAGTGAGATGGAGCAGATCACTTGCTTTGATTCTTTTTTTTAAAAAGCACAAATAAAGGGATCTTCGACTTCAAATGTAACACACTTTGAATTAGCTTTCCAGATAAAGCCCAGATATTCTAAGAGGGTCCTGCAGTGCTAATTTGCATAGTGGTTTACAGAAACAGCACTGATGAATGGCTGATGTGGCAGTATTCCTGCCCAGGTACCACCATGGGAGTAATGGAAATACAAACATAGGTTTGATGTATAAATTTAAAAATCAGAAATGAAAATGGCTGGTTTAAGATGCACAGGCTTATGCTGTACATCCCAAGGGTGTAATTATATTTGACACAGGTACATTATTCCCCTTTATTTGACACAGACATATAAGAATTGTCTATCCCATTTCTAGCAGATCCTACAAAGCTATGCATTATAACTTCCTTTATCCCCAAGAACACATGAACTCTAAATATAGTGTAAGGAAGTCATAAGAATAAATTAAATACATTTACCAAATATATACTTAGCTGGAGCAATAGGTTCCATGAATTTTTTCTTATTTGTATGGAAGAACACAATATAATTGCATGGCACTGAAGAGAAGAGACAAAGACCTGTATGGGTGTAATTGACCAAGCACTGTTTTCTTACACCTCCTTTACTTTAATGGTTTACCACAGGAACTGCAGTCCCTCGATAGTTAGAAATAGCATATTTACTGTCTGTGTGCACTGATTTAGAAATGTAGATATCAGAAATTATTAATTATGGAATGATTTGAAAATAATCTGAAATCTGGTCTAGTTTAGCAAATGGGAGGTGGAAAATGGGGGTTGAAATTCTCACTCAGCCATGAAGTTCACTGAGGGCAAAGTCTCTCTCTCTGAAGTCTGATCTACCTTGCATGGTTGTTAAAAAGATCAAGTAGGATAGCCATGTGGTGTGTTGCTCCTAGCTCTTGGGAAGAAGCTAGGAGACTCCAATCTTGGTTGTGCATAAATCCCATCGATTTCAGTGTGACTTATATTTGGGCAGAGTAAATTGGCCTGCTTCAGATGGTATCATGGGAAGGAAGAGATGAGAACCAGTTTCTGAATGGTAGAGTGGGATTTTTTGTTGTTGTTCATTGTTAGCCGTGGTGATGTGTGCAAGTATGTTTGTGTGCATACATCATTTGGGTTCTGCTTTAGCTAGAAAGACATCCCACTGCATGTGGGGATGCAACATAAGTGTTAGCATTAGATCACACTTCGGTGGAAGCATTGATCATAGTTCTTTAGTTAAAGGGTGTTTCTTATGCGACTGCTTCATCAAAGATAAAGGGAAGAAATGATTATTCTTTCCAGAATTACAGCACTAAAGCACTTAATGTGAACCTAAAATGATTTTACTTCCTTTTTTTCCTATTCAATAGGCTAAATAGGGGTATCATTTTCTAATAGCAACAATGAAGCATTTCCCCCCATTTTTGGTGAAATTTATAGGAGAAATTGTGAATTGCTTCATGAATTAAAATTCATGTGAAACATTTAAGAAAACATAGCTGAGATTGCTTTTTAGTCCCTTGTTACTGTCATTTCACTGTGCATAATTCATCAATAGCGCAAAAGAATCGAAACACAGATTTGAGAGGATAACAATGCAGCATTAAAAACAACAACAACCAGTGGCTTGATCTTTCAAATGTGTATGATCTGTTGTCTCTCTCTCTTATTCTCCTCAGCAGCTGTAATAAGTTGAAGATAAATGGCATACACCAAAGTGTCTCACGATATACACATTCATGTACATTTGGCTATATGAATTCGGCCACTGCTGAAGCCTGTATTGTGACCCATAAAACAAAGCAAGCAAAGAAAAGCAAGATCGGTGTCTCTTTATCCTCTCAGATGTAGACTGGATCCATAGACCAGAGGAACACTACATTTTAAATACATACTCATACATTATGGACAGTTTTTGTGTGGACAGTCAGATTCACTGGGCAGTCAAATTTTCAATCAAACTCTGCAAGTGGTGCTCCCCAAGGAGGCAAAGAGTAATGTTGTTTTACAAATGAATAAAGCTTATAATGCATCTTTCCTATCCTATTCCGACTCTTTATCTTGGGAGATAAAACTGATTCTGCAAATGGTATACACAGTGCTTTCTAGAGAAAGAAGCATACATTCCAAACCTTTTATGTAGGAACAATGGTTTGGAAACCTGTACATTTTAGATTATTGCAAATGTTACAGTTGCTATTGTTGCCATAACAACGATGATTCAAGAACAGTGGAGATAAGCAGCTTTGTCCCTAGAAAGACACACCCTGTTCTGCTTCTAGCATGTCTATATTCCAGTGTTATGTTTCCAGTTTCTTTGCACTTCCTCTATTTTTGGAACCACCAGTCCTAGCCTGACAAAAAGTTTTGGATAACTTGCAAGTTTGCACACTTCTGTGGAAGTTTTGGTTGGCTGCAAAAAGTATAAGCTCAACTTGTGTTTTTCCCCCTCTTTTCTCTGGAGGACCAAGATGGCTACTTTTGTTTTTATATTTCAATTCTAACATTTGAATTTTAATTCTCAGGTTTGCAAGAGCTAAACAGGGCTGTTAGAATGCTTTTCTTCTTAGAGTCACCATAAGTTGAAACTGACTTGATGGCCCATAACAGCAAATATCAAGAATTCTTAAAACAAGTCATGATGCTCAGAGAGAGCTGCTTCCTTGTTCTTTTGAACAGCTGGACTTGCAACTACTATCACCAACCCTCCATATCCACAGATTCTTTATCCATTGATTCAACCATCTATGGTTTGAAAATATTACAAAAAATAAATTCCTAAAATCAAACCTTGATTTTACCATTTTATATAAGGGACATTATTTTATTATGTCACTGTATATAATGAGACTTGAGAATCCACAGATTTTGGTATCCATGGAGGGTCTTGGAACCAAACCTTAGCGGATACCAAGCAGCCACTCTTTTTACTTCTCTTCTGCTGGATGGAGCATAGACACGTAATATGTTGTTTGTCCCTGAAGTTCACAAAAAGGAGTCATAAAGCAGTGTAACAAAGTTGATTTTCAACCGATTTTTGAACTGAAATACTTTTATTAATTTTTGCCATGTAGTTAAATATGGATGCAGTGGCCTAGTGGTTAAGATTCCACTTCTGATGATCAGAAGAAGAGAAAGTTGTCAGTTTGAAGTCAAAGTGCTGCATGATGGGATGAGCTTCTGTCACTAGTCCCAGTTTCTGCCAGCCTAACAGTTTGAAAGCATGCAAATACAAGTAGATAAATAGCTACCACATCAGTGGGAAGGTAACAGCATTCAGTGCAGTCATGCTGGACACATGACCACCATAATAGTCCTGGACATTGCTGGCTCTTTGGCTTTGTAACGGAGATGAGCACTGTCCTTACAGTTGATTACAATTAGACATTCGTGTCAAGTGACTACCTTTACCTTTACCTTTTTACCAACACTATAAATTAGAGGTATCAGCCCTTTGAAAGAGTATTGCATGTGTATGTGTGTGTAAAATGTTTTCATGCAGCCAAGTTCTAGCAGAAATTATTAAATGTGTGATCTGAATTACAGAATGAATCTTCCTAAGAAGACATACTGTACACACTTGGGAGTCCTGAAAATATGAGTATCAGTACATACACTATAAAATTAAATAGCATATGACCCAAAGAAAAAGACAGCAAGTTAAGGATGATATTTTGGTTGCTGAGTCTTCTTTAGGCTATGACCTAAAAATTCTTATGTTCTGAGTTTAGTTCAGCCCACAGAAAGCCTAAAAGACATGTTGTTGCTTTTAACCCTCTTCTGATTCCAGTATATGTCTTAAAGACTAGAAGGATGTTGCTGGGGCAAAAGAAATGAGGTACTGAAAGATCAGAAGAAATATAATTATTTTTCACCTAAAGTAGCTCTGAAAACCTCACCTATGGAGTTATTTTAAAATCAGTATTCTGTCTAGTGATTCCAGGAGTAAATAAGTAAGCAGCTTTCTTTGCAAAACTTAGTTGTGAACTAGTCTACAGCCCTATACTCTGTATATACCACTGCTATTATATAGTAACTTGACCTGTTATTGTTATCCCTGTATCCTTGAATGGTGAGAAGCTCAGGGGCCACACTACAGGTTTTGGAGACAAGTTTAGCTTTATGTATTGAAGGTTTTATTTCCTTTGGATGAGATAATGATTTTTTTTTTGGCATTTGTTTTATTTAGCATTGTATGAACAGCTCATAGTGGAAAAACAGGCACGCTTCTGTAAGCAAGCAGCAAATCTGTTCTCCTTGCATCATATTCCCAAAGAGAGCCCTTGCGATCTAGTTTCCCTTACCTTGACTACAAATTACTTTGATTTCCTTCCATCCATATTCTTTTGGGTGTTACATTCCAAAAACTGGCCCTTCCAGGAATACAAAGGCCTCCTTTGTCAAATTCTTGAACCCTATCAGATAACTCCCTTACGCAGATAAGAGATACACACTATATCCAAGACAGCTCACATTGAACATGGCATTTTCCTCATTATTTTAACACCTTGTTTTAATTTCTGTGAATCATTATCATGACAATAGCAGTAAAAATGAACATGAAAATACGTTAAAGGCAAAAGAAGCAATTATGGAATATTTCCATTTCGTTAAGAAGAGTGTCTTCAAACACTAAAATCAAGGTAAAACTCAAACAGGATACTTTAAGTATGTCAAGTGGGACTTTGCAGGATTTCCATTCCTTTTACTACATGGGTGGACAAAGTGCAGCCTACGGGCTGCATTTGGTCCCAAGGGCCTCACCAAAGCCACAATTTTTTTGTCCCCAAAATGCCCTCTGGGGAGGCATGGAAGCATTTTAACCACTCGTTTTTGTCTCCTGGGCCAATTTAACAGGTCTTGCATAGAAACCATGGACATAAATGTGAGCTCTATATTAAGGATGCTTGATACAAAGTATCTGTTAGACATTTGTGATCATCTCCCAACTTGGAGACATGGGCAATTCCACTTTCTGGATGTTCCTAGTTTGAAATATCTATCCATACATCCTCGTCTTATGGCACTGAGGTCCTTTTTGGAATGGTTACTCAATATCTTCACAGGGACACACCCACAGTTTCTTGCATCCAGTAAAATCAGCAAAATCAACTATGGTATAAATGTATCAGTGTTTAAGTTCACAGGAAGTTGAGGTCTTGGTGAATCTTTCCTTACAACACTCCAGAACTTGGAAAATTAGTCCACAAATAACAGGTGAGTTCCACTGGGCATCTCAGTTTTGAACAGAATAGTCAAAATGATCCAAGTGGTAGGAAGGAAGAAAGAGAAAAAAAAGAGAGAAAGAAATGTGGAACTACCTTTAAGACTAACTGGTTTTTATTTTCACGTGAGCTTTTGTGGATAGAAACCCACTTCTTTGGATGTAGTATTGAGTGGTACTGCATGCAAAGAAGTGAGTTTATATCTATAGAAGCTGATAGAAATAAAACCCAGTTAGTCTTAAAGCTGCTGCCACATTTCTTTCCCCCCTCTCTTCCTTTCTTCCTCATTTTGATGATCCAAGTGGATAAAGAAGATATATTCAAACAAGTAATAATACTCAGACACATCTTTGTACCTCTTTCTTCCCCAGGAGCTCCCTGCAATTTATTACAAATTGCTTTGTAAACTTATCCAGTTTTAAAAAGTGGATTGGCTGCTGAGGAGGGAACAGGAAGACAAGAATACATTAGTTTACCTGGATCTCAATTCTAGGGAACTCAGATGCATTTAATAATTTTTGTGGCATTTGTTTTATTTAGCATTTTTTTAAAAATTTAGCACTGATATTTTATTTAGCATTGAAATGAAATAGTGTTCTGTAAAAGAAGAAAAAACCACTTTGTTTGTTGCTTTTTGGGAGAAAAGGAAAACCCATTGAAAAACACCATACTTTATATGATCTGAAGCAAAGTTCAAGTGCACCTCTTGTCATAGGTTCACTGACTGGACAGCTGTTGTACACAGCAACTGCTCTCTTAGGACACTCACAGAAAAAGAGCACTTAAATCCTTCAAATATCACAGGCAGTACCTTTTTGTGCATGTATGTTTTTGCATACAAAAGTGTAATGTGTGCAAGAGCACATAAAAAGAGCCATGCTGGATCAAACCAAAGGCCTATTTAGTCCAGTGGTGGCTGGTGGTTTTGATGTCCGTGGGTTAGTGAATTTACTTAAGGTTTTAGTCAAAGAAACAAAGTGTTGAAAGCTTCCCCCAAATAGATTTAGCACCTTAGATAATGCTTTTAAAGTTTGGACTAAAAACCAGAGGAGATTCTTGACTCATATCAGAGCCACTAGCTGCCATTGATTTAGTCCAGCAATCTGTTCACACCCACACAGGTGTATAGGAAGGTAGGAGCGAAAATGCATCCTCTGTTTTGAATTCTGCATCATACTGTTTCTGATGCTGGAACCTTTTGGGTAGATTTGTAATTATGGCCTATAAAGCTGTGCTTTAGCATATGCTATTTGTGTTCCTTGCACTCACCGAGGGAGAAAATGACATGAGATATATCAAGAATCTATCCTTAAAAATTATCTTCATTGTTTTTTTATTTATAATAACAGAGAGAGATCTTGTTTAGTTTATCCACAATAAAGGAAATATGACCAGTCTAGGTTGAGGATAGAACAGTGTCTGCAGATATGGCCATAAACTGTGATACCAATTAAATCTGCTTGTGCTCCAGACTAATGTAGAAACTAAAGCAAGACCTTTCTTTTTTGTTGTTGTTTAGGGAAGCTTTTACAAACCAGCTTTAATTCTATCATTTTGTAGACTCGTTTTAGATCTTTGAACTATTTTGTTAGATTTCACTTCTTGGTATTTTACTTTCTGATTCTGCATTTGAAATGATGTAAGTAGCTTTCAGGAGACTGTTGGATTACTGCAGAGCCGAGCCTCTGTTGTGGGATACAAGAAATGGAAGCAACCCATTTTACTTCCTGCAAGTATTTTCCCTGGTCCAGAAGGTTATGGGGATACATTGAAGGTGAAAAACACCCACATTAAGGGCCAATCAGATCTTTGGCTTGAAGATAGTGAGCAGAACCTCAGAGTACATCTGGCCAGGAGAGAGTTCAATGTCTGGTTGATTCCTGGGACATTTAAATGAGACCTACATGCCTAGAGTGCTGTCCTAACTGGTCAAAATGGCTGAGGCCACCTGAGCTAATATTAGAGCAGCTGAAACTGTGCTGAATCCATCATTCTTCCATTCTAGCAATATTGCAAATCACTTAAGACTAGGTTCACCTTGCCCTAAATTTGTTGTGGCATTATATGAGGTAAGTAAACCAATCCCTTGCTATATTGCTTTGCTATCCCCAGGTTTTTGGGGAACAATTTTAGCTAGCCAAAAGGTTCTGTCAACAGATCACTCTGTCAGCAGATCTCTGAGATCAACCAGGAGAGGAGGACACTGAGGGCTGAGAGGTATTTCTTCTGGCAGAAAGGCTTTTTCCTAAGTGTAAATCTCTTTGTTAGAATTGCACTGTTACTTAACAGTAAACCTTATTGAGTTCAGCAGGACTCACCTCTGAAAAAGATTAATAAAATCAAGTTACAAGTAGATAAAATTAAAAATAATGTTTGATTGCATTCCACTACACATTTATCCAGATTAATATCCTTGCAGTTAATTGGAGTATACTAATTTGATTATTTGTGAACCACAGACAAAATTCTATCGATTCTGGGGGATCATATATTGTTTCACTTTACTGCTGTAGCTCTATTTTTTTACACTTACCTGGGAAGTTTAAAATTTTAATACATGTTACAGTACTACAAGTTGTACAAATATAGAGCTTTATGAGGAAAAATAAAACTGTCAGTGTAGTTAGAATTTAAGTGAGTTAAATTTGGTGGTTATATTAAAATAGCAACAACAGCATTTTACAAATGCAGCTTTTCAAATGCTGTGTTATAGATATAGGTTTTTTTCTGAGGTGGCCTTGGATAGGTTAAAATAATTAAAACAATTTATTTCATTTATCCTGTATAGCTCATGTGATTTTCTTTCTTATTAGTGAGCTCTTCATATAGATCCTCATCTGGTGACATATGTACTAAAATGTTCTGCTAAAAATGGGGTTGCTATTGACAGATATGGCCTTAGGCACATACAGATTGTGACATTCAGAGTGTAATGTATGAAAGTCTCAAACATAGATGCTGCTTCTTCCCGGGTTTCTGGGGGAAAAAACTGACAGATTCATATATAGTGAGCTTGGAATATAAGTTAACTTCTCCACAAAGACATTTCCTACAAAGACATCTTTAAGACAAGAAATATTGTTCAGCTTCATATGACAAGCAAAACAGTTTTTGGGGGTGGTTAAACTGTATTTTTATTCAATGCAATACAAAATAATTTTATACTGATTGATTTTTAGAAAACTGATTAGATAATGCCTTCTGCTCTTAACATAAGTGTTGTAGTACCAAATGTAGTAATAAACAATAGTATGTTGATGAAACTGTATAAAACAAGATTGTTTATACTACAATGGTTTATGCTATAAACCTACTTTATGGTCATGGATTATTCTGGAAACAGAACAAAACACAGTTCATAGCAATTTTTTGACCTCCGACTGAGGTGTGGGGCACCAAGAGGTTCTCAGTTCTGGCTCCAAGCAATCCAATATGGGTTGGGGACAATCCTCTGGGGACAGCCTCGGATGGGTTTAGTGTCCTGAACAGTGTTCAGTGGGGAGTTTGCCTGAAGTGATACAGCTGCCAAATTGTCCTAAGGCAAGCTCAGGAAGAACAGAAACCTTCTGTGGAGCAGAAGGGCAAAACCAGAGTGAACGTGTACATAAGTTACCAGAAAATGGTAAAAAAATCCCATAGTTCAATAGCATGATCAGTGGTCCCTTAGTATCCATTGAGATTTTGTTCCAGGACCTTGTGTAGACACCAGATTCCATGGATAGTCAAGTCCCATTAAATACAATGGCACAGTAAAATGGAGTCCCTTATATAAAATCAGGGTTAGATTTTTGGATTTTTTTTCAAGGGGGGGCACATTTTCAAGCCACAAATGGTTGAATTTGTGGATACAGAATCCAAGGATACAGACGATGACAGTACAAGAAGCTGGATTGCATGTAGGAAACAAATGCATCCCCAGAGCTGGCTCATCTCTCAGACAGAGTGAGGTGACTACCTCTGGCTGGGCACCAAGTATTGATTGATTGTATATTTACTGCCAGGTAGTAGAAATAGAATTTGTCAGATTTTCTGTTTCAAATGTTGGAATAATGAGACTAAATTTAACACTATGTCCCTTGACTTAGGCTGGCCCTGGCTATTTCTAATCAGAGCAAGTGTGGGCCAATCTACAGCTCTCTAGTTGTTCACCTGAAGTTCTCTTTGGCCCTATCTAGACAGCATAGACATAGGTGAAGAATGAGGGCCACTACAGGCTAATCTGGACTATCATAAAGTGTCCATCTCTGTTTTAGCATATCAGGAGTGCAATCCTATACCTGACTGCTCAGGAGCATGCTTGATTAAATTCAAGGGAATTTCCATCATCCAAATATTGCTTTTTATTGTTTCAGAAGAACTGAGTTTACTGAATAAAGACTTCTCTAACAGGTTTCATTTACTTACATACTTGCAGTGGCCATGACCCACTGCCAAACATTAAGCATTTTAAGTCCTATCATATCCAACAGGACAATGGTACACATGAACTTTGCACCCCTACTGAACACAGTTAAAATACATGAAAATTGATTTTCAGATCAAAAAATGCATCCTTATGTTATCTAATATTCATTATATCATCATCTCAATTTACTTAGAAAGACTTTCTACATACTTAATTAAAGGGTAACTTTCCAAAAGACACAAGGAAGATGGTGAAAGTTGTTATTGAATGGTTCTCTGCTTTGACAAGAATTATGCACTTAATCTCCCAAGGCTGCATTGTAAATGTATGCTAGAACGTCATTTCCTGCAATCTTGATTAGTTTAGTGAAATATATATTGTAGCTTCTCCCAATGTAGTAGTCATTATTAATCCCAGCCCATGTCTGTTCAAATTTTTCTGTTTTGGTAGTTGTTAATTTATGCTCTTACTTTTTTCATTAGTGAGAGGAAGACTAGATGGCAACAAAGTAATGGGTAGAGAAGAAGTATAATAATGTGTGTTCTTTTAGTCCAGTCCTTTGAATCTTTAATTGATATCATTGATATCTTGTTTCCAAATATCCAGTGACCACCTAATAACAACACAGAGAAATGTGACTGCTCAGTGATAGTGAGCATTGTTTAAGCTACTTACAAATTACAGTTCTTAAGAAAAAGGCTTCTCTGCTAAGTATTTCTCTTTTTTTGTTTAAGTGGGTTGTTTGGCATCTTTTTTTTTTTTTTTTTTTTGTCATTCAGTCCCTTCATGTATTGATCTACCTGTAAAGCGACTCCAAGATTGCGGCTCCATCTCCTCTGAATCTGTGTTAGATTTCACTTAGTGCTTTCTCAAGGGGATCATAAAGATTGCTGGTAGCCTTCTAAAAGACCATTTGAAACTTTGGTATCTTCTCTGCCTTTTTAAGGGAAGGCTGCTGCTATATAGTGTGGCTGGTCAACTGCTACATAGTGGTTTCTGACAGCACCAACCTCTAACATGAGGCATCTCTTGCAATACAAAGGTTTTACTGACAGCACCAACCTCTGGAAAATGAACAGATGTATTTGTACTGTATGTGTTAATAAATCTTAAGCATGTGTTCAGAGTGTCATGGGACAGCAGCTTAATTTTTTTTTCTCTTTCAGCTTCCATTGCTTATTCCCAATCTGATTCCCTGAAGGAAGACACAAAGCTTTTGATTTCCTGTTACAAGAGTCTCAGTGTTTAATACATAATTATCTGGTCCAAATTTCTGCATAAGTTTAAGGGTAGATACAAGAGTAATGTTTAATGTGTCTCATGTTTAAATAAAAATAAACATATTTTCTATGAACATGCCCTTAATTTCCTCATAAATATGGTCAATTGCTGGATGAGAGGTCAACATATGCAAATCTCATTGATTCAATTCTTATAATCTTTTTGGGAATAGCAATTGGATTTTGAGCATTGAATTACTTGTAATTACTTGATTGTTGTAATAACTGAAGTATAACTATCTAATACAATCAGTGATAACCACTCTTTTTGCAGCATAACTTTTGCAGTTTCATTTATACCTATGAGGTGTAACTGCACCACAGGCCAGAAGCTTGTAGCTTTTTAAAAAACAAACAAACAAACAAACAAACAAACAAACCATAATTATTTTAGTTGCTCTGGAATAATATGAAAGTAAAATGTCACTTTAAAATTTGTATCCAACTGTTCTGACTGTTTTGGAGAGTGATAGTGTAACTGTAAGTAATTGGTTTAAAAATATTCCATGTTCTGACCTCAAACCTTAGTCAGGAAAGGCAAAAGGCTATGGGTAGGTGTGTATTAGAGAAAGTGTACCTCGAGATACTCATGCTCTAACATAGAGGTTCAACTGACAAAATAACATGCTGAATTTTGTTTGGAAAGAAATAAGCAACTGGTGGTACATCTACAAATTTGGAATAAGCTGTCTTGACCAAGTAGCTCCATGCACTGTCACATTAAATCAGTTTACACTTTACACTACATAAATTAGAGCATTATACTCTACTTTAACTGCCATGGCAACATCTTATGGAATCCTGAGGTTTGTAGTTTGGTGAGGCACTAGAGTTTTATGGCTAAGAATTCTATATGCTGCTCCCTAAACTGCCAGTCCCAGGATCCCGCAGGATGCTGCCATGGCAAAGTAGACTCACAGTGATATAACTGTGCAGTGTAAAAGGGCCCCAAGTGAAGATTCTTAATACTGTTTTAGAATAAATCCCTCGTAGCATATATTGATAAAAGACACTCCTCATCACCACTGTTACCTGAACAACTATAAGCAGAATCAACTCTAGGAACTTTCCCAAGTTATGAGCAGGAGGAATGTGCAGTCAGCCCTCTGTATCCATGGATTCTTTATCCACAGATTCAGTCATCCATGGCTTGAAAATATTTTTTAAAATTTAAATTCCAAAAGGCAAACCTTGATTTTCCCTTTTATATAAGGGACACCATTTTACTGTGCCATTGTATTTAATGGGACATAAACATCCATGGATTTTGGTAACCATGGACAGTCCTGGAACCAAACTGCAGCAGATACCAAGGGCCAATTATGATCCTGTCTAAAACAGACTGTATGCCTGCTGCCAGATCAGACAGTTCACAGGCCAACAACATTTCTATCTCACCATGTTAAAGAACTGTTTTTTCCCATCTAACCCTTCACTGCTGATAGGATTTCTAGAGTCACCCTAAGGTCCAGTGAAAACACGAGATAATTTTTTGTATTTGTACATTACATTTTCAAAATATGGATTGTAAGCATATTTATGGACTCACTGTCATTCTCTTCCAAGTCTACACAGTCTGTGGAGCACATCCCAATATCTAACACTTTATGAAAAATTCTTACATCTGAATGGAAGACTAGCAGGTCTACTCATTAGTAATGAAACAGACATTTGTATTTCCCCTTCTGGTTTGGCCTTCCTCTTTTTTTATCATACTAAGTCCAAGACACTTTATTTGTCTACATCTTCTATTGCCTAATCTTATCTGCTTCCTGATCCTCCTAGTCTGGATTAATGTAATAAAGGCAAAAAATATAGGATGACATAAATCTGTGAACATTAGAACTTCCTATCTATCTGCAGGGTTGTGAGTGCACATTGTCTGATACATTATTTAAAGACTTTTCCAATTCTGACAAGAATTACAAAACCAGTATTATGGTGTACTTTATATATTCATAAGCATTATAGAAGCAGTAAGAGGTGAAGCAAATTTACTGTCTTGAATATTATAAATCATCTGATGGACCATTCCCATATCTGAAAACATATTCAGCAATACAGGGATGTTAAACATGTGGACACTTTAGAGATGGCCTCCATCTTCTAACACTTTAATAAATGGAGAGTAGCATATATTATATTTTACTCCTCATTGTCTTACATTAAAGTACTGAGATCTAGTTCCATTTAGTGACACCACACAATTATATTTTGCTGTGGAATATCCAATCATTCATGTAATACCAGCAATGACATGGACTAAATCAATTGTTAGTCCCAACTAGAATTGATTCACTGAATCAATAGAACTTTCCAAACTTACCTAAATGTTCACATAGTAATTTCCTATTGATTTAATGGGTTCCATTTGAACTAACTATTGGATTTAAGCCTAAAAGTTCTGGTTCTGGAATGTTGAGTTCATTGTTACAGCTTCTTTGTAAGGTTCATTCTTCAATCTAGATCAGAGTTACTTAAGCTTTGACCAGAGATAAATGTTAGTTTCTCCGTGTCAAATGGATATGATTTGAACCTCCACTACAACCCTGAAAGAAGAAAATAGCAACACATCTTAGTCTCTCTCTCTCTCTCTCTCTATATATATATATATACATAGTTAAGCAGGATGACTAGTGGAAAAGGGGGCAGGGACCTCTGAGCTTGTCCAAACTGATTCTGTTAAGGTCAATAGGAATACTTTTAGTGTTGAAATATCAAAACCGAATTATATGAAAGAACATTAGCAGAAATGTCAGGAAAAAGCTCTCAGAAATGGAAGAAGAGAATGAAGCAACACAGAAATCTACAGAAAGGAGGTAAGACATACAAAAAAGGATTACTAAATGTTAATACTTCTGCTAATACATATTTATAAAATTAAATTAAATTAATTAAAAACACACAAAAAGAGCAAAATATCATTGGGACTTTAGTGATAGCGACTTTCCCTCAGTGAAACAGTCCTTTACTTCCAGTTTAAAACTTTCACATGCCTTTCTTTCTTCAAAAGAACAAAATTATTTTAGATGAGGTGCATGAAATAACACAACTCACTTGTTGAGTGCCATTCCCAGTTGAGATCAATATAACACCATGTGCATGGATACCAGATTTCAAATCCCCTTAGTTTCAGTTAGTATACTACATGGGTATATTTCTTCACACCAATAACAGTCCTTTCATGATACTCTTTTCTTGTGTTCCATTGTGTAAATCCTTTGATATCTCATCTTCTGGATGAGATGTCCAGAATTGATGGCTTACAAAGCAAGGCTTTAGGTTCCCTCCTCCTAATTCTGCTACCAGACATGGAGACAATGAAAGTCTTTTATACTGAGTATGATGAGAATCCAACATCTCAACCAGCCATTTCTGTTGTGGCCCGTGGGCTGCGTCCATAACCCTTGTTGAGACCTATGGAAATGATGCGCAGTGTCCACCACGACCACCTGCAGAGTTCAACCACGTTGACAGGACGCCAAGAAGAAGGAATCTGTGAAGATGTCTTCAACTAATAACGACTCTTACAAGTCTTCACTCTAAACGAGGGCTTTAATCTTCCTTTGCAGTATTTACAACACAGATATACACAGTGTATATACACAGATATACACAGTCTCTAATACACACTATTTACACCAACCAACAATAACACAACCTCTGAGGCAGCCACATTAACACACAACCATCTCACTGCCTCTCAGTAACAGACATAGCCCACTCTCTGAGGCACCAACTGTCTCTCTGTGCTTCAGTGACAGTTGAGAACTGACAGTTGACAGTTGCATCAACATTCCGATGATGCCCTGTTTGAATGCTGACACATTAGCTGCCACTGGAACTGTAAATTATCTGCACAACAGCTCCCCCTAGTGGCCACACCAATGTCATTTCCTGAAGGCATTAGGTTCCCTCCTCCTAATTCTGCTACCAGAAATGGAGACCATGAAAGTCTTTTATACTGAGTATGATGAGAATCCAACATCTCAACCAGCCATTTCACCTTGTATACCTGAACAAGAAATTTGCAACACATACAGCATCAGTCTTGAAACAGGTTTTTTTTTCCAGTCAATAAATGTAAGTGTGTGAGTGTATGAGTAAGAAGACTGACATAGCATTTTTCCTCTGGAAGTATTTAAAAAGCCTATGTTCATGGTACTCTATCTCTCTGGATGCTGTTGAAGGAATGGGCAATTGTTTGCCACCATATGTTTTGGGGCAAAAACTCCCAATAGCCTTCAGGATTGCTTATGCTGGTGAGGATTTGTGGGAATTACAAGCCAACATCTAGATGTTCCCTGCTGGACTTCAGAATGGAGGTAAGGGATGGTAGCAACCATTGCAATTTTAGTGACCTCATCTAGAATGTCCATTAAAAAGAGCTTTTTAGGCAGAGTAACTTCAGATGCTGAGTTAAAACACAGTTCTTACTGAAGCGGGAATCCTGAAATAGGATGTTGTAACATGCCCCCACCACCTCACAATTCTTTCCTTCTTTGTGACCCAACACACCTGTGGGTTTTTAAAGGTCAGTAGCATGGATGGATGTTAAATCACAGGCCAAGTGGATAGTTAAACAATAATAAAAGTTTATTTTAACACAGAATAGGCAAAGGTAACTTTGACATGAAGTTGTTACTATGTCTTCTTTGGTTACATAGATATAAGTCTGGTTTTAACTTTCTAATAATAACTCAGCTGCACAGGCTATACTATCACTCCAGAAAGTATATAACCCAAACCTCTCTTCCTGAGTCTGGCTACACCGAGTCTCTCCTCTCTAGACTCTCCAGAACTAATACTGTCCCTCTCTGGACCTAACAGACCCTTCCTTGGTCTATTATCAAAATACTTTCCCCTCAGTCTCTAATCCTAACTATCTTCCTCACTGAACTCCAGCTTCATCCCTCAGGATTCCAAACCCTAACTGACTCAACCCAACTGCTAAGCGGAATCTTTAAAATCCTCAGCCAGCACCTGATTGGCTAGTGGGTCTCTGGCTTCTGATTGGCTGCTTTGTAAGACAGTTCGTAAGTCAGTTCAGTTGCAGAAATAAGATCATATCAAGCACTTCTCTTTCATGCCAAACCCGGGGGCGGGGGATTTCCCAAAATCCCAAACAAAAAACCCAATCCTGCATATGGGAAACTAGATGTTAGGTATAAAGTTAACTAGAGACATATAGATATCTCTAAGTAACCTCTCTTCCTGTGAAGCTGACCTCAAACATGTCCTAGTGCAGCACAGAACCCTTAGATATAGGTTTGTGTGTTTACTTGATAATTTATTCTATTCATGCATCATCCTATAGTTGAAGCTCTCAGATCAATGGGCACATAAAAATGAAACATAAAATAAGATTTAAAACCAATAAAAATCTATTAAATACACACAAGATTAAAAGCAGCTGCAAGATATGATAAATATCAAAGTCACAATGTGAGAACTTAAAAATATAAAACCAAGGAAGGGAAACAGAGGTAGCCATAAGAAAAAAAATTCCTAAATCCATTTAGTGATATATCTTTTTTTTAAAAGCACAAAATTGTATGCAAGCTTTCAAGATCAGCTTTTTTCATCAGACAAGTGATTTTAAAGAAAAAGCTAGGCTGGGGAACTGGATAACTAATGTCTACATGTCTTGAAATATCATGGAGAAACATCCTGCAGAGTCTGAAGTAGGGCTTAGGCGATGTATGTTTATTAGATTTCACCTGGAATAGATTCTAGAAATGCAGAAAAAAAGAAGTGTACTGCAATACAACTATAAGTAAAAGATTGAGTATGTTGAAAGGCTTGAGATAATAAAAAGGACTTTATTTGAATCTGATAAGTCATCAAAATCACCACTAGGTTGATATTTCTAGGAAGGGCATTCCACAATGGAGATGGGGAGAGAGGCTGCCATTAAAAATGCTGTCTCACAAAAAGATGCAGGGTCACTCAGAGCAGGGCTGTCAATGATAATTGCAGGACATGCATAGGAGCAGATGGAAAGAACCACTGCTTCAGAAATTGTTGCCTTTAGCCATGAAGGACTTTATAGGTTAAAGTCAGAATTTTGAAATGAGTCCAAGTATGAACCAGGAATCAGTGAACTTGTGAAAAAATATGATCCCCAAGTACCTCCAGATTTCAAATTTGATCCTTAATGGGAAATTTAACCTTTTCCAGGAGAAGCTAAACACAACCGGCTTAGAGAGATGAGCTCCCTACCAATAGCATCTTCTTCTTATTTGATCTGGGTTTCATCTTAGCGGTCTAAATTCATTCAATCAATGTGGCCAGATATTGGTTCAGCACTTCATCTGGATCTGATCACACGCACACACACACACACACACACACACACTATCAGTATTTTGATGACATTGCTTTTCAAATACACTGATTATTTAAATACATTTCATTATTTCATTATCAGCAGTTTCTATAATCTGTAGTCCAGGGACTCCTGAACAAACCATGGATGGGTTCAAAGGGTGTATTATAAAAATATTTTTAAACCCCTCTCTGCTTCTTTGAAACTTGCATTTAATTGCTGTTTCTAGGGTGTGTGTGTGTGTGTGTGTGGGATCATAGCTTTCATGACTCAAAAAAGATTAACAAGATTAATCTTAAGAACTACTGATGCAGATGCTGAATAACATGGGATAGAACACTGGAGTGCAAATATCAAGAAATCAAGTAGAAGTCCTTCACCAGCACCACTTTCTGAATAGTAGTGGAAGTTCCTCCACTTTCTGGCGGAGGAGTCACTTACTCTGCAGAGTCCTCCCCATCATCTTTCCAAAAGTATATTAATGGTATAAAAAGTGATCAAGAAGTCTAGAAGAACCTATTGGCAACCAGTATAATCTAAATATCAATGTTTGGGTTAAACTCCATTTGAAACCTGATACAGATTTATCATATCTGTGATAACTAGACCATAATTTGTTTATTAAAAAGGTGCGGTTGGATATTCATGTCAGTCACAAACCTGATTGACCTTCATCTTTAGGTCAAAGACTCTGAGCATGCTACCTCCTCTTGGAAACAGAGCAGCCGGGACAGAAAGAACATCTGATTGGAACATCTCACTATACTATTCCCAAGTTCTTCCTCGGGAAGGATTCTAAGAAATTGGTGAGAAATGCTTGGCGAAACCTACAATAGTTTTCTTGTATATGCCTACAATCCCTTAAATCTCTTTGATATAGTTTTTTGGCTTACAACTTATTTGACATATTTCTATCCACAAAAGAAATTTGATATTCTTATGCTTTCCTGAGAATTCAGTGCTTATATTTACATTCTGTACATAATTACACTTCTCAGCTTTATTCCCATCGACCTATACGTAAAAAAGTGCACTCTTCACTCTGGTTGCTATTGAACTTGGAGTTAACATGGTAAGTAAAGTACATAAAGGAAGATATTAGGTTTCTTCATATCTTTGGAAACAGTCTGATTCATTCAGATTTACCTTTACAGAAAACTGTTTCTCTACAGTTAGTTAAATAACATGTTTTCTTCACTAGCCTCTAAATACATGCCTATATACTTTTTCAAACTAGCAAACAGGTTTGAGTTTACATTTTTTTACTGTACAGTCAGAGGATACATTAGCCAAGTAACTTGTCAGTGGGCATATTTTGGGTGCCTCTGCTTCATGGCTTTAATTATATTAATTATTGTATTAGGAAGCAGATGCCAAGTAGAGGGAATTTAAATTTAGCTTTCTTTTCATAGGAAAAAGCTCCATAGAAAAATGAGTTGTGTGAGGTGAGAGAGATCTAGAGAAACATGCCTCCTTCCTTGCTTGAATAATTCTTATCTGGTTCTGATATTTACTACTTTTTGTAATTTCTCTGAGAAAAATCCTCTTCACTTTCTTTGATGCAATCATCTATCGCTTTGAGAGACACCTTGTTTCTCAATTTTTTTAAAAAAAACATTCACTTTAAGAGCTATGTTGTATTACTCTTGGATAGTGGTTTATATATACAACAGGAATGTTCTTCACATGACACAGCTGTGTGGAGAAGTATTTCATATGTTCAAAAGGCAAACACATACAAGGGGAACACTCTAGCTGAAAAAAAAATCTGCTGCCTGAAGTGGAACAGAAAATGAAACCCTTGCCACCCTACTCAAGTCAAGATGCATTGTACCCAAAGCCTGGCAAGTTATTTTGGCACCTGAGAGAGGAAAATCTCATAAGCACCCTTAACCAAATGTACAGAAAAGATACTGTAATAACTAATGGCAAAATGAAGAAGATGGTGATGTTTCTTCCATCAATATGCCCAGTGTCTAACAAATCAAATTTTCCTGCTCTTTCATGACACCCCTGATCAAGTGCCTCAGGTGGCCAAATGATGAATGATAGGACAGACCATGACTAGACACAGCATCCAGATATACATGTATTATTTCTTCTGTTGTTTCTATCTAGAATATTTCACAAAGCATTAAAAAAGAGTACATTTTTTATGCCACAGGTGAGGCCGAGTGGGCAGTTTGGGTTGAAGAGATTACTGAAGCCTTTCCTCTCTTTCTAGCTTCCAGTTCTTCTCCACTCACTCACCTGCTTCTCTGCTGCTTCAGTCTCACCAGCATATGTCCCTATCCTTCCCAACCTAAATTGACTAGAAAGCTGGGCCAAAGCTAACAAAATGAACTTCAACACAGAGAAATGTAAGGTATTGCACTTAGGGTGGAACAATGAAATGCACAGATACAGGATGGTGGACACCTGGCTGAATGAGACTACATGTGAAAGGGATCTAGGAGTCCAAGTAAATCATAAGTTGAACATGAGTCAACAGTACGATGCAGCAGCTAAAAAGGCCAATGCAATTTTAGGCTGCATCAATAGAGGTATAGTCTCTAGATCAAGGGAAGTAACAGTCCCACTCTATTCTGCTCTGGTCAGGCCTCACCTGGAATATTGTGTCCAGTTCTGGGCAGCACAATTCAAAAAGGATGTTGAGAAACTGGAACGTGTCCAAAGGAGGGTGACTAAAATGCTGAAGGGTTTAGAAACCATGCCCTGTGAGGAATGACTTAGGGAGCTGGGGATGTTTAGCCTGGAGAAGAGAAGGTTAAGAGGTGATATGATAACCCTGTTTAAATATTTGAAGGGGTGTCATATTGAGGAGGGAGCAAGCTTGTTTTCTGCTGCTCCAGAGAACAGGACCTGGAGCAATGGATGCAAACTGCAGGAAAAGAGATTCCACCTCAACATTAGGAGGAACTTCCTGACAGTAAGGGCTGTTCGATAGTGGAACATACTGTCTTGGTGTGTAGTGGAGTCTCCTTTTCTGGAGTTCTTTAAACAGAAGCTGGATGGCCACCTGTCGGGGATGCTTTGATTGAGAGTTCCTGCATGGCAGGGGTTGGACTGGATAGCCCTTGCAGTCTCTTCCAACTCTACGATTCTATGATTCTATGCTACTATTTTCCACCACACCTCACACCCCTGCTCTAATTCCAAATGTGTAGGCTTTCAGAACTCCATTAGACAACTGCTTGGACAACATGTTGGACCAGATTTTTTTTAGATTGGTTGTCCAAACCTAAGGTGGCCCTATCCAGCAATATTTGACACATCATGTTCTATGACCTTCCTCAGAGCAAGCCAAAAATTTAAGCAACACCACTTTGAGACAAGAAGAAAGAGAGAATAAGAAAGAGAGAATAAAGTCAGAGAAAAAGAGACAGAACCACGTCAAATGGATTGTGGGGGGAAAGGCTCTGTGTTCTTTGTATGGTGCTGGCTCCTTTTAAATAGCCAGTTTCACTTGGCACTAGCTGTTTTTGCTCTTGTGGCAAAATAACAGTAGGCACAAGAACACAGAAACAGAGGCTTGATGAAGGCCATAGGCTGCTGTCAGGAAGTGCTGGCTTGAGAGGAGCTAAAGTGCTGCAGGGGCCTTTCTCACTGTGGAACAGAGAAATGAGACATGCCGTGATCTCCTGAATTCACTATTGAGAGGCCTTTCTTTTGCCTGCACAGACTGTTTCTCCCTTTGACTCTCTGCCAAGCCTAATGATTACAGTTTTGTTTTGTTTGTTAATATTGCTATTTCATTTTTAATCATTAAAATGTTATATTTAAAATTAACATAAGGTACTTTTTTAATTTGTTGGGGAATCAGCTTCACAGTTTGAAGGTCCTCTTGGATATGTCACTGCAACAGTGTGTTCAGTTTTTAGCAGTTGTCAAGACTGGTATTTTACCAGTTTAACCAGCTGATATGCCTTGCCCACTGCACTGTTTCCTAGACACTATGGTCCATGGTCCTGTCTTCATGGCTCAAATAAAATGTCTCTCCCCCATTCTCATGTGGACAAATCCAGATGATGCAGGGCTCAATCCACGGTTCTGGTGCAAACTGTCCAGATGATGTCCGGCCAACCCAGCACCAAAACCAACATATACCCCCCCCCCCCGGCTGCTTAAAACATTTTTTAAAATCTCACTTTTTGTTCCAGATCATCCTGGAAGATCTGGAGCCCTCTGTTACAATGCTAGATGACTTTTTACAATATGCCCGGCTGTGCTGCCTGGTGCCACTGCCATGGTGAGTCATTAACTCTGAGATTAGAACAAGGCAATCCAGCCATGTGATTGATACCGGGTACCTCTTTCTGACTTCAGAGTAAGCAGTTCACCACAACAGAGGAGTCACAAGTGAACAGCTGGCCAGCATTGCAATAGAGAATCCCTGATAAAAGGGGGAATGTCAGGGCAAGTCTGGGGCCAGAATACTCTGGCTTGCTCCTGGAGTATTTTGGTCCATTAGGACCAGGCCCATGTCTTAGTAAAACCAAGAGTGGACTACTACAATACTGCTCTATGTGGTGCTGCCTTTGAAAAGTTTTTAAAGGTTCTGTTGGTTCAAAATGAGATCAATGTATGATATCGCTTTAGCATTATTACATCTTTACTGGTTAATCAGTTTAATTCTAAGCCCAGCTCAAGATGCTGTTCTTAATCTTTAACATCTTAAACAGATAACATAGAGCATGGAAAAGTTATTTTTGGATGACAGCTCCCAGAATTCCCTAGCCAGCAGGGCCATTATAATGTCGGACAGAATCAGGAGTATACAAAAGTCATGTATAAATGTATACTGACTCCCTGGATGTTATTTTGAAGTAAGTGTGTTGAATTGCAATTAAACATTCATGAGTTTGTGGTTTGTTTTAATCTGTTAATCTGGAATTAATGTTTTGAACTCAAACAATGTTCACAATGTTCTTAATTTGTTTGGCTGAACACCATGGGGCTACTTCTAACACAGTATCACGTGAACTAACCTTATATTGTTAGTCACCACTGGCAATATGAAGCATTTATGTTTTATCCAGAAGAGTCACATAAATAAATAATACAGGGAAACTCTCTTCTCTATATAGAAACCCAATGATCTCTGAATGACATAAATTAGCAAAGGGATGTGGTTGACTCCAAAACTTTGAAATTCCTTATTTATGTAGACAGGAGTGCCATTTCAAAGCAACTTTGGAACATTAAGTTTGAATCTTGATCTCATAGTATTGCACAGAACTATACTTTTCACAAATGTCCTGAGCTCTTCTCAAGGCTAGATTTCTAGACTACTGAATTAGAGATATTGTTTACAGTGTAAGATGTCTCACAATGGAAAAAAAAAAAGATAAAGAGCTCTTGCTTCCCAGGGTTTCCTTTCATTGCTGTTAACCTCATAACCATTGACCACATAAACAAATATGATAGTGAAGTGAGACAAGAAGCTGTTATTTTCAGATAAGTGATTGGGTAAACATCTCTGAGTTATCTATGGACAGTATTTCATAAACTGTGAAGTTCAGTGAGAAAATAATTTCCTGAAGATGAATTGCAACCTTTATCCATTGTTCTTACAAGTGGGTTATCTGCACAATATTGACTGAAAACTGTGATGCAAAACTTTTGCACTTGTATATTATTGTTAACAATTTTGATTATTGAAATGTCTGAACAGAATAAAAATCAAACAAATCAAGTTTTGCCAGAGGGAATAAACACTATGTTTCAGATTTATCTTTCTTTCTGGGTAATATTTATTCTGTTTTACATTCTGAATCTAATGACTAGCCTTGCTGTTAAGTCATACAATGTAGTTTCCATCAACTTAACTGCAAAAGGCTCCTACTGAAGGAACAACAAGGAGTTGGCTTTAACCCCATTATAGCAAGTTGCTACAATATCAGGAGACTAGAGCAGTACTGACATACTTGGCTCACTGTTGGCCAATGCATTATGTCATATCCAACAGGACACTATAGTTGTCCCATTGCATCATACTAACAGCCCTGCATATTTTGACATTTAGCCAAGCAAGCAATTTTTAGGTATACTTTAGTTAATAAAGTAATTATGTTCCTAAGCTTTACTTCTTTAACAGAAACGAGGGAGAAAAAATATGGATAGAATGGGGATATGTTCCTGTACCCCTACAAGAAAATTGCAGTCCAACATGTTTCAGCAAATGTTTCATTCAAAACTAAACATTGGAATGAAACAACAAGGCCAGGTAAGTTTTGCATAAGTAAACAAAGCCATTTTGAATCTTCTATAGACTACATGAAGGCTTCTTCCAGGATTATTTTTTTCTTCCAACAATCTCCACTTTTCGTATGATTCCATTTTTGTGGTGAAACTTATAGAGTTATGCTTTTTCGACATACCAGGGTAGTTGGTGATATGGGCTAAACTGCGTTTCCCCTTTCTATTTTGTTCTTCACACATGTTCAGTTATTTTAGAGGCAGCTGTTTATCTTGCTCTTGTACATGATCACACACAAACATCTACAGTAGAATCACCTAGAGTAGAATCCCATTTTTCCCTAGGTCAAGTTTTATCGCATTGTTTACTGCAGACATGATACTGCAACTCAACACTGAAAGTCTGTCTTTTTCCATCCCTCTTTCACGATCCTTCCAATGCCAATGCTGAAAAATATCCCCAAAAAAGCAAAGCAAAGCAAAACAAAATATAACACCCTTCCAGTTACACAGAACATAAGAAAAGAGAGGAGCTGGGTTGTCCTCCCATAAAAAGACTTTGCCAAAATGAGGGTCTTTCTCAGAGGCTTTGCTAACTGACTTTTCCTGTTCATATCGCTAAACATTTCTTCACATTCTAAATGTTTCTGGCATGGAGGGAGTGTAGCAGGGATACATAATCTTTTGTTTAGGGCATTATTTTATATTTATTGAAAATAGGTGAGCTCCAACTTCTTATTACCTCGCCATGTGTGCGGAGAACTTTGGGTTGACTTTTACTCAGGGTCACATTTTGCAGCCATTTCTTATACTGACTCTCACAACTGAAAACAGGGAACTGGAAACTTAGCTGAAAATTGGCTATCTCTGGATTCTGGCCAGTGCATTGGATATTATTGGTGGAAGGCTGCTGAGCTGATCATAATGACTTTATTGGTGCTGCTGAGCCTTATAATTCTACAGATGTGAGTATGGTTTCTGGATTCCTGTGAGAGACAAGGAGATTTTAAAAAATCAAACATATACTCTGGTTTATGTGTTATTTTGCATTGGATGTTAAAATCATATTTCACAAATTTGTAGGGGCTTATTAAATACGATTGTTACTGAATCTTCATGGAATGTAGAACGTAGGGCAAAGCAGCAACAAAATAGCATTGAAACATACTCAACTTTTATTTCGATTCAGTTTGGTGGAAAGGAAATAAGTATGTACATATTGTATTAAATTATAATATTTAGACCAAACAGAATTGGATTTAACTTGATTTATCTATCATAATGGCCCCAAACAGACAGGCAAAAAGCCACCATGGTCCCATGTTCTATTCAACCCTTACAACCCACGTTATACAAAGATCCATAAACTAAATTTTGGTTGGAGGTCTATATACGTGGAAGGAAGTCCCACTGAACTCAATAAGGTTAATTTTGGATAGACAAGAGTATTATTGTACTGTTGGGACTGGATGCCTACTAACCAATCTGAAGCAATTCAAGCAAGCGTTATTGCTGTGATGCAGGACAAGAAGTTTACTCCCCCTTTAGAATGTTTGTGGGGGTTATGCAGCAGTCCATCTTCCATTTCAAAATAATAGGTGATGTCTTCTGAAGAATTTGAGTTTGAATAACACATTAATGTTTCTAATCTAAAATTTCCCATTTAGCACAGCAACTGGCCATGTTGACTGGGGGATTCTGGCAGCTGTAATGCAAAAACATTTTCTTAAAAACTGTGCCCACTAGAGGAAAGGCTGTGCACCACACCCACAATGGGGGAATTTAATTTTTACCCCATTAATTGGAGTTCCCAGAACTCAGGAGAAGTCTTCTACTAGAATCCTCAGGACAAGTGGGAGGGATCGAAAAGTGAAAACACTGCCTTGGTTTGTTAGACTTTGTAGTATTTTTTAAAAAATTAAATGGCATACCTTGTGCAACTGTGTTTGATGCTTAATTACATCTACAGGGGCTGTTCTTGTGACATTGCCCATGCAATATCAATGGGCCCCACACTAGTTTGACACCACAAGGAGTCCGCTCTAGATCTTAGGTTTTTGTTCTCAAATCTCATGGCTGGTGTAGTCCTGAGTTGACAACTCTGACACCTCTGAAGACAAGGCCCAAAATTCACAATTCAAAAGAACTGCAGTCCCACATAATTGTTTTTTAGAGCCACACAGATGCATCACATGAAGAACTGCGATGTTTGGGCTGAATCCCGACTGATTACAGTTTCAAGATTTTGTGAACAATTCTAGTGGTTTCTACAGCTGACAAATGTTCTGCCATAATTCTGTCGATTGCCCTAAGGTAGCCACCACTATCTACTGGGAATGTTAATTGTCACTGGGTGAAATGTAATGCATGCATATGCATACATCCTGTGGAAATGTGGCACAGTAAATTTTATATTTTCTGTATATGTCTATTTAAAAATAACTCCAGTTGAGTTCAGTAGAGCATACTCCCAGGAAAGTGTGCATTAGCAAGACTTCAATCCTGGGCCCACTTACTTAGGTCCAGGGCCCCACTGAGCACAATAGAACCAACTTGTGAATAGGCATGTATGGTATATTTAAGCAGAAAATGTATTTCATATTACACATGAAATGAGCAGCATTTCCCCCTTATACTTCCCAAAATGTCAAAGATGTAATGCAAAGAGCTTCTTTTAAATTCTTTTAAAAGTGTTGTTTAAAATAATTTGGTATTGCAGAGCAGAAGGTGATCAGCAAGTTATTTTCCGAGGAGGAATGGCTGAAATGGCTGCTTGGAATGATTCTTAGAAATACTCCCAGCATGAGGCCTTCTCTGCCAATCTAAGGTAATTCTGCTCAAAGGCAAGAAATCCAAAGTGATGTATGTCCAGCTGGTTATATGTTGACAGTGGCAGGCCTGGCAAATGTCCCATCTGCCTGAAGCCAAAAGAACAAGAGAATGGATAAACCCACAGATTCCATCACTACAAGGCACAATAAATACAAACTTATTTTTCACAGGATTTTCAGTCAGGGAACTAGATGCAGTATACAAAGCCTCACCATGTCTTCCAAAAATGTTCAGTGGTTACCAGCAATCAGAGTATGCCATCAGTCTTGTTAAACTCTATCTGGTGCAATTGATTGGGCCAGTATACCATGCAGAGGAGTTGGAAATATAATGATATGCAGGATCACATTTTAAATTTGAAAAAAAAATCCTTCTAAATAAAAGAATTACTCAGTTCAATCTTCATTATTATTATTATCATTATTATTATTATTATTATTATTATTATTTTACTTTATTTATATAGTGCTGTAGATTTGCACAGCACTGAACATACACTCAATAAAATAGATAAAAATAAACCTGCCTATGGCGTACATTCTACAGAATAATAACAAAATACATATAAAACAATACAGAATAATACATGATAGAATTTGATAAAAAACAGGCAACAAATTAAAAAACAACAAATTTCAATATCAAATATCAAACAACAATCACACAGTGCCTGGGAACACTTCCCTGAACAGTATAGTCCTCAATTCAGTTTTGAAACTAGTTAAAGAAGTGATGATTTTTTTTAAAAAAGAGAGAGACTGGGTTGTTTTAAATAGCATGCAAGAGTTAACAAGAGTTCATTCAGAAGGTATCTTCAGTTGCCATCACAGACAAAAGACTCAGGGGCTGTACATACAGCCCCCAAGGGGTAGTGGGACACCCCTCTTTCCTAGCTGGATCGGGGCTTTGGCAACCTCACGCCACAGCCCTGCAGCCCTGATCAGGCCTTTTGAGGGTGCAAAAAGGAGCTACAAAAAGCAGCTCCTTTTTGTGCCCTCAAAAGGGTACTACAGTGGTGCCTCGGGATACGAAATGATCGGGTTACGAAATTTCCGGGATACGAAAAAGTTGGATTGGCAAAAACTGTTTCGGGTTACGAAATATTTTTTGCGTTACGAAATTCATTTCGGCGCGAAATTCAAATGCTGCAAAGTGCAGCTATAGGCTTTCCAGTGCTAACGGAAAAGTGTTTTGGGTTACGAAATTTTCGGGTTACGAAAGGAATGGCGGAACGAATTAATTTCGTAACCCGAGGCACCACTGTATAGCCGCGTTGCTGCAGCTATACAGTGGTACCCCGGGATACGAATGCGCCGCCTTACGAAATTTCCGGGTTACGAAAAAAATCCATTTAAAAAAACTGTTCCGGGTTACGAAGGTTTTTTCGGGTTACGAAAAATTTTTTGGTGCTTTTCGGCGCTATTTCACACGAAATCGCGGCTTTTCCCCATTAGCGCCTATGGGTTTTTCGGCTTGCGAAGTATTTCGGGTTACGAAAGCGGCGGCGGAACGAATTAATTTCGTAACCCGGGGTACCTCTGTACGGTGTTTCTTCGGCGCTGCATTATATGGATGCAGTGCCAGAGGAGCCCCATGATGCTGTGTGCCGTGTGGAGCAACACATGGCATCAGGGTGGCCTGGGGGTTGGGCATGTGTCGGGAGGACACTACTGTTGTGGCCTGTGTGCTGCGCCCATAACCCTTGTTGGGATCTATGGAAATGATGTGCAGTGTCCACCACGACCACCTGCAGACTTCAACCACGTCGACAGGATGCAAAGAAGAAGGAATCTGTGAAGATGTCTTCAACTAATAATGACTCTTACAAGTCTTCACTCTAAACGAGGGCTTTAATCTTCCTTTGCAGTATTTACAACATAGATATACACAGTGTATTGGACATCTGTCTCTAATTCATACTATTTACACCAACCAACAATAACACAACCTCTGAGGCAGCCACATTAACACACAACCATCTCACTGCCTCTCAGTAACAGACATAGCCCACTCTCTGAGGCACCAACTGTCTCTCTGTGCTTCAGTGACAGTAGAGAACTGACAGTTGACAGTTGCATCAACATTCCAATGATGCCCTGTTTGAATGCTGACACATTAGCTGCCACTGGAGCTCCAAATTATCTGCACAACAGCTCCCCCCTAGTGGCCACACCAATGTCATTTCCTGACAGCTACACCCCAACTCTGACCCCATTCTGGCTTTAATGGCCAGTGTGTACAGGGCATTAATCTGGTTGACCAACACACTGGTGAATGCCAAAGTGTATATAAATTACAGTTTACAGAACTACACTTGTGTAGTATAGCATTAGAATCTGGTCCATTGGGACTGTTCTCATGACTCAGAGAAGTGCAATTTCACTACACATTGAGATATAGCTGTTTCCATTTATATATATATATATATATATATATATATATAGAGAGAGAGAGAGAGAGAGAGAGAGAGAGAGAGAGAGAGAGAGAGAGAAAATTACTTTAACAACACCACAGCTGACAATGCAGTGAGGTCCAAGGTTTATCTTTCTGTCTGAGTCTGCTTCCTTGTGGTTACATAAATTATGTATGCTCCCTTCACTTTATATAACGGCCTGCTCCCTGAAAGATATTAATTATTATGTAATAACTTCCACTAATTGTTTCTCCCCTTTGAGTATTTCAGAAAATATTGGTTGCATTGACAATGGTGCAGAGAAGTAAAAGATAATTAATGGTTGTTAAGTTGTCAGTGATGCAAAATGAAATACTTAGTTTCTACTTACAATTCTATAGAGAAAAAGCCACCAATATTTTTTGGTCATTTTGTAAAGGAAAATATGCATTTGACAATATTATTGAATAAATAATGTTCATTAGATTATTTATAAATATAGCCTCAGTAAAGTGGCTGAGTTTTGGGGAAAATAATAGATTAAGCACATTATAAGTCGCATAATCAATGTATACAATCTGCTTCAATGTTGATGAGAAATTTGTAGTGACAGGATGGAAAGGCTGGGATTCTCCCTTCATCCCCCCCTCTCTCTATGTGTGTGTATGTGTGTGCCCTCTAACGTAAAATGGAAGAAAAGACAGGTATGAAATAAGGAGAAATCAGGCCGCGTAATTACAACAGCAATCCCTCTTCTCAACAGCCTCTCTGAAAATGTCTCCCATTGGAATAATGATATGAGAGCCAGGATGGTGTAGTGGTTTGAGTATGACTCTGGAGACCAGGTTTTGAATCTCCGCTGAGCCATAGAAACTCCACTGGGTGATCTTGGGAAAGTCATACATTCTCAGCTCAGAGAAAGACAAAGGCAAAATTCTTGAACTCAGTTCAATCTTCCTTTAAAAAAATAAGAGAGAGAAGGAGAGAGAGAGAGAGAGAGAGAGGGTTGTTTTAAAAAAGCATGCAGAAGTTGTCAAGAAAGCCTTGTGATAGACACCTTAAGGTCATCATAAATTGGAAATGACTTGAAAGCACACAAAAACAAGAAGATATGGATAAGCTTTGCATGAACTCAGGCTCTGTGTAATTCCGTACAAAACTTTTTTTTAGGTTACAGCTTTAGTTTCTTTTAATTTCACTATATGAGTTAATATTGTGGTAAACAGTGCCTTGGCCCTCATACAATGACCCCTCCCCCTTTTTTAAAGCAGGCTAACACATCTTGTGTATCCATAAAATAAAATGTCTCTATATGAATGGTTTCACACCTAAACTATGCAGTCATGTATGATGATTTGATTTTGGGGAAGCTTGTTTAGATCCAGTCTGTTGGTATTCTGTACATTGTTTATTTTATACTGGCGAGGGGAGAGTGTTTTTACTCCAAAATTGCTATAAATTTAAGGTATTTTTAAAAACCTCAAATTAGTTTTTATGAAGATTGATTATATGATTACCAATGACTCCATTACATTTGAAGCATCCCAGAGGTCCCACTAAATGTGTAGAGAGTTGCACAGATTTTTTCTATCTTTCTGTCTGATTGGGTCTCTCTCTCTTGCCATCCGTTTGTCTAATAACACGATCCAATACATGTTTAAACACGTCTATCACCTTCTGAACAAATCTTGCCAAGGAAACCCCATGTTAGGTTTGCCTTATGGTCATCAGACCATACTTGAAGGCACACAACAACAACCACAAATCCCTGGGAAACTACAACTGGTTTGCAAGCCATTTTGTAGAGATGCCTTCTAATGTACAGCAGACCTATATAGCATAGCAAACCTATATTGGAAAGAAAAAAAGCTCAGTGACAACTGTCTTTTTACTTTTGACTTGTATCAAAGGTGGGGCATCCCAGCTCAAGGGCCAAATTCAACTGCAGAGTTCTCATGAACCCCAGTATTTGTTGGTACCAAAGGCATAAAAGAAACGTAAAAATAGTGCCATGTCTTAGCTTATAGTTTTATTGTCACTGGCTATGCCTTAGGAAAGTCGTTGCAACTTTTTACAGTGGGGAGGAAAATCCCATACCAAAGCAGGATAACCACCAAATGATAGTATAATGAGGAAGGGAGTGTTACTTGCTGAAGAAGCCTGAGTGGGACAGATTAAAAGCCTAGGCAAACCAGAGATGATCTCAAAGCCTAAAGGTTTTTTAAATCATGGTTTATAAACAACTGTACTAGTGAAGAATATAACTTGGACTTTTATCAGAGATACTACTATTATCACAAAAAGATCATCCCCACCTTAAAACAAAACTACTAGCATAGAAAAATGGCCTGAGCATTCCCAACTGAATACCTGTCTACATTATACGATTGATTTGACAATGAAAGCTTTTATATCTATAATTACCAAAGAGATACTTGTCTTTCCCTCATGTAGACCATCATTTCTCATCTTATTTTTCACACATGGAGAGTATGTTTATGTGTTTGAAAATATATGTATGGGTATTGTTGGTTCTATGTAAGTATTTAAATATTTAGAGAGGTGTTATGTAGAAGTAGAAATCTTGTTTTCTGTTGCTCAGAGACTAGGACATGATTCAGTGGATTCAATTTACAGAAAGCAGATTACATCTAAATATTAGGAGGAACTTTCTGTCCAACAATGGAATGAACTGCCTCAAAGACTGGTGAACTCTCCTTTTTTGAAGGTCTTTATACAGAGATTGGATGGCCATTCTTCAGGTCTCTTTAGCTGTATATTCTTAAATGACAAAGAGTTCGACTAGATGGTCCTTGCTGTCATTTTGAACTCCATGATACTATGATTCTAAGTTATGATTCCATTGTGTGAATCAATGTTGTTGAACGAGGGAATCCAATATTGGTATGACATTTCCCATGGTATTCACCATTTTGTAAATTTCAGCACGTTACATACGTGCACAAAGTACGTGCTCCGTGCGTATTAGGGTTAGGAAGGGGCGTCACTTCCTGATGCCCTTAACTCTAATACACGCGGAGCGCATAGAAAATAGCAGTGCCCTATACACATGGGCGCCGCCATGACATGACGGGGTGGCGCAGAAGTGATGTAGTGGGGCCACGCGAGGGCCCTTTCCGTGGCCCCAGAAGGAGCTCCGTTTTGGAGCTCCTTCCGTGACTTGCATCGCTGGCGCAACCTCTACACGGCTGCACCAGCAACACAAATGAGAAAGGGGCCAAGTGGCCCCTTTCTCTGTGACCCTGCCGCTGTTGGGTGTCCTTGGGGCATGAAGCCCCAAGGACACCCCTTTCCAGGCCGTGGGGAAGCAGCCTTTTGCTGCTTCCCCGTGGCCTGGAAAGCGGCGGATCGGGGCCTCAGAGGCTGCCGCTGTGGCAGCTGAGGCCCCGATCCAGTGGGGAAGGGCCAGTTACAGGCTGCCCCAAACGGGCGGTCTGTAACGCGCCATAGTCACAGTCAAGCAAGTTATAACATAAAGATAATGTCTAGTTTTTCCAAAATGAAACATTATCAAAAATAGCTGTTTCAGCTCATTTCTATGGACCTGCGGCTTCAGAGATTAAGTTTTAGATAAAAACACCACCTCTAGGCTTTATTAGAGGAAAGATAGTTTCCTCTGTAAAAAGAAAGAATGCTAACTTTACTGCAATTCTTGAAATATAAGCTTGGTGTATTTGTTTTTAAACCGATCTAGACAATTGCCTAAAGAAGTACTGTGGCTCTTTCTTAGTTCTCTCATGATGTGAAGTCGAAGGCTTTCATGGCCGGCATCCATAGTTTTTTGTGGGTTTTTTGGGCTATGTAGCCATGTTATTTAAGAACTCTTCTAGGAGTTTCTTCCTGACGTTTTGCCAGCATCTGTGGCTGGCACCTTCAG
>NC_056523.1:282402770-282449068 GCF_019175285.1 Sceloporus undulatus
CACCTCATAGAATGCTTGCCTGGAAAGGTAAGGGTTGAATATCCTGTGTGACCTGGGAAGGCAGGAATGATTTGCATTGTGGATTGTTCTGTTGCTAATGGCAGGCCTCAGGGTGGGAGGGTCTGCAAAGGAGGATTAGTGTCTGCTTGATTAGTGCTCATTGTCTGCTGGGAAACCTCTGATCTGGGAGATTTCTCATTTGTATTTTGTTAAGTCTTAATCTTGCTATTTTCAGCAAATGCAAATGAGAATTCCCTGGGTCAGGGGCTTCCCAGCAGACAATGAGCACTAATCAAGCAGACACTAATCCTCCTTTGCAGACCCTCCCACCCAGAGGCCTGCCATTAGCAACAGACAATCCACATGCAAATCATTCCTGCCTTCCCAGGTCACACAGGAATACATACCCAACTCCTTTCCAGGCAGCATTCTCTGAATATGCCAGCCACATATGCTGGCAAAATGCAGGAGAAGAAACTCTTCTAGAACATGGCTACATAGCCTGAAAAACCCACCAAAACTATTCTCTCATGATGTCTGCTGTATGTATGACGTTGTGTAAAGACAAGCCAAGAATAAAGAGCAACAAACTGCGGACACCAAGGAGTGTCATCATAAAAGGCAATTAAAACGGACAAACACTGAAGCAGAAAAGCCGAAAATGTATGAAAGCTCAGCACACCTATACAGTGACCCTCTTCTATGACATGTCGCTACCTTGAATTTCTGGTAGTATTTGTTTGGGTATAACAGAATAGACTGCGTTGTACCTTCTGAAATGATACCCCAATTAAATTTAAAATTACTCATCACAGAGATGTTGCACCCTAAAAGAAGTTTGTGTCAAACCTCCAAGGGAGTTCCTCTATGAGCTGGCATATAATCTCATTCCTCACAGTGCTTTGCTTGGGTATAAGATATTATCAAACCAAAATCTGCATACTTCAGGATGGACATGCTCCAGAACTGTTGTTCTCTCTCTCTGACAAGGTGGCAGGAAAAGGCAGTCTATGTGAAACTAAGTGGAGAGATGCATAAATGTTTGGGGAGTTGCAAGCATCGAGACAAATAGCTGCAGCATATTCAAGCAGCCCCAGCTGTTTCTGATCAATCATCAGCCTGTTTGAAAGAATGGGTCAGAGTACAGGATCATTGTTGGATGCAGTGTTGGACACCTCCTTGGAAGACATCACCCTCAGCTCTGCTATCCTGGCCTTGATTTTTGTGACTTTTGGCGTCTTCTCTGGACTAGCTTTTCTGATCATCTCTCCACTTAGTTTGTTTCACATACACTGCCTTATATCAGTCACTGGACCTCTCACGGTCTGCATGTAGCCCATGTGCCTCATGATTCCCATCCATTGTATATATTAACAAGAACTGAGATGTGTGCTTTCAGACCCCCAAATCATATATCCAAATTTATGGGTCAATGTACCATTGTATGTGTGCAATGTTGTTTTATGTATAAGTCACTTTCAAGCATGATATTCTTTGGTAAACAGTACTTCAAGTATTCCAGTGGATGAGGAATGGATGCATGCATCTTACAACAAACATTCAATGAATCGTCCTCTGTAATGATGCACTTTTGTATCTGCCCCTAATCTTTGGGCACAGGGCTTTGCTAGCACAAGCAAGCACATGGATTCCCACCCACTGGATGTAATATGACCTTGCTTTTGATTGCACAAGTAAAGAGTTAGCTTGGGATACATGGAACATATTTCAGGATGTCACACGCTGCATTTCTGATGACTGTTAGAAGAATCAACAAACATCCTTGATATTAACATGGGAGAGTACTTGAAAGTAGTGTAGAAGTCTATATAATTAAAGAGTGTATTCTCCTAAGTCAATAAAAACATATAATATCTTATCAGGAGGTCCCAATTCTTAGAAAATCTTTCATCAACACAGATAACACTCAGCGTTTCAGTCCAGAATCCTCTTGAAGCAGTTATACTATTTAGATAATTGTGTAAGGAGTTACCAAAACACCCTTAAAATAAGTCATTTCCCCATTCACCTGCTGCCTGGACCTAAGCACTGTTCCCCCATCCCCATTATACAGAATGGCATTGGTATGGCCTATGATCACCAGGAAGCTACTACTACTACCACACACACACACATTGCTGTTGACTCTATCCATGTAAATGTGCTGGCATAGCATTGTGCTCTGCAAGAAATAAACATGATCTCAGCAAAGTATGGGCAGAGGTAGCCCGTAAATCCACTATGTGTGGGCTGCAAACCTATTCTTGGTTTTATGCTACTTCTCATTGTTTGGATGGTTTGTATAGATCACTGGGTGTTGGATGTTCGACATGGGAGATGTGCTCAGAAAATCCAGAGCAGCCTGTAAGAGGAACAGCTATAATCCAAGTGTGGATTTGATGCCCACTATAGCAATGATGAGAGCCATGTAGTGTAGTGGTTTGAATGCTGGACTTGAATCATTTGAATGTTGGTTTGAATGTTGGGTTTGAATCATTTGAATGTTGATCTTGGCAAGTCGCACTCTCTCAGCTTCAGAGGAAGCAAAAGGCACCCCCCCCATAAATCTTGCCAAAACCCCAGTGTAGGTTTCACCATAAGTTGGAAATGACTTGAAAGCAGACATTAAGGACAAGAACAAACAGTTAAAAATGCAAAAATCAAAATCCATTTGTTTGAAATAGGAGATGTTGTGAGAGGGGATCCTTATCAGGAAATGTTAGGCCTTATCACTGCATGTATTTCTTTTAACCCAATATGCATTATTTGACACACAAAAAACTCTACTCCATTAACAGATAATGATGTAGATACAACCTGAGACAGCCACTGTATATTTCTCTGGCATTACCATCTCATTTTACTATGATGTACTTCTATCACATGTCTTTAAAACTATAAGGAGTCTATAATGTTCTTGGTCAGAATTGGCATTTTGTCTAGTCTACAAAAAGGAACAGCTTTCAGTCCTCACAGGGGTTATCCTTATAAATGAGGGTACTTGCTGTCCTATAAGTGACAAGCTATCTGGGGCTCAGTAAGGGAGATCCCTTATATTGTAATAAGGGATACTTGACCATTTCTTCTTTCACCTCCTAAATCTGTGTCTAGCTGTTCCAGCAAATCTTGGTTTTTCCTTTTGAGACACAGGATTATATTACCAGTTTTCACATGAGAAAAAATGCAGCAAATGAAGTAACTATATGTTTGAATAGCATACTGTTAAATACTTATGTCAGAAGCTGAAACACTTTGATTTTTTATATATTTTTTGTTCTGTTTATTAATCACTTCACTAAATGCATGCTTATTTCCAAAGTATGGTGACTTCCCCAGCTAAACAATGTTCTACAGTATACTATTAATCAGAAACTCACCAACCTTAACATGACAATAGGTGTCTGATAACAGTTAGTACCAGGTCAGCCTCATACTTGAAGTATTGCTTGCTAAAAGGTCATAAAAGATATCAAAAATATCATAAGGAGCAGGTTCTGTTTGGGTTCTTCCACGCTAGCCCTTTCTCTGGAATGCCATCCTTGTTCCCAAGGTGAGTTGACATGAGGCAATTTGCGAGAAGTTGTCCCAAAATTATTCATAAACATCCAAGCCAGGTAAATAGAAAAACAATAAAATGATCTTGGTTTAGAATGCAGTAGCAAGAATTTTAAATGGAAACAAGTACAACTCAACAGTGCTGCTTTACCTTCTGTTGTTCTCATCCATTCATTGTCCAGTTCAAATACACAAGTTTTGACCAATAAACTCCTCCATCATCTGGGACTTCCAAATGTATAGGATACCCAAATCAGGAATGAGCAGCACTGGAGAATGGGAAATTTTTTATGACCTAGGACCCACTTTTTTGATCACCTAGGACTTATGGCAATCCCAAGGCAACATATAATGCAGTTTCTTGGCAAGATTTGTTCAGAAGGGTTTGTCCTTGCCTTCCCCTGAGGCTGAGAACATTTGACCTGCCAAGGTCACCCAGTGGGTTTTCATGGCCAATCTGGGAACTGAGCCCTGATCGCCAGAGTCGTCTTATTAACACTCAAACCACTATGCCACTAAAGATGGGGTGGTCATAAGATATTAAAATATTCATAAGGACATGCAGCCACAAGTGACAGGATTTTTAGCTTTGCATTAGATCATGCAGAGACTCTTCTTTGAATTCGTATCGTATGACATCAAAAGGCTGGTCACTGGGAAATGTACCCTTTGATATGAGACTTTCTCTAGATAAACTCTTATGATGCTTACAGATTAATGTCTTTGAGCAACACTTTAAATTTATCCTAAAATGCTTATTTGAATTTATCTCTCTTTTTTTGCATTTTAAAAAAAAAACATTTGATCCCAATTTTCTTTTTACAATCTGTTGTGATGTACTGTGATTCTCTTTTTCAGTTTTTACCTCTCTGTGATCAGATTTTTATGATGGAACTAGCACTGCATTCCCGCCCCCCAAGATCTGTATAGTCTCTATGGCCTGTTACAGACAGCCAAATAAAGCTGCTTCAAGTCACAGTGGGTGTAGGTGTTTCATGATGCATGCATCCTAAGAGTCCAGAGTTGCATCAAAGCCACGCTCCAGCCCTAAGGTGGAGAGTGGCTTTTTGGTGTGGCTTCGGACTCTTAGGACGCATGCATCATTGAAACACCATACCTCCACTGTTACTCGAAGCGCTTTATTTTGGCTGTCTGTAACAGGCCTCAGTTACTTGATTTTTAGTTGTATTTAAATCATGTTTTTATAGCTCCTATTTTAGCTTTTCAAATGTATGTCACCCCGAGAGATTTTGGATGACTAATGAATGAATAATGCTATTAAATGCTGTGTGAAGCTTTTGTTTTATTCTATTTCCAGCTAACTTCAGAAAGCAACGTATAAAATCATGCTAGAAGCTCTAGTGTGAAGGCTGCCATGCAGACTTAGAGCAAATCCAGCAAGTTGCTAAGTCCAACACCAATGTGCTATCACAAGCCATTTCATGTTGACTTAGAGGAAGGTTCTCCAGGACTTTCCTGGT
This sequence comes from Sceloporus undulatus, assembly GCF_019175285.1. NCBI lineage: Eukaryota > Metazoa > Chordata > Lepidosauria > Squamata > Phrynosomatidae > Sceloporus > Sceloporus undulatus. The sequence goes on from NC_056523.1 coordinate 282,407,807, forward strand.
GAACACATTTGCTTGGATGTATGGTTCGGTTCACATAGAGCTTAGCAACATGATTTTTGGATTAAAACTCTCAGAAATCCTTAGCTATTATGGCCACTGGCCTTATTGGCTAAGGAGTTCTGCAACCCATGGTCCAAAGCAGAAACCAAGCTTAAAGCCTCCCTCCCCATTTTCACCAGCCCTGCCAGCTACATATATACACATATACATTTCTGAATTTCTCTGAACTTCGTTACTCTGCATTTCACAACTGATTGTGTAAGCTGATTCCCTGAAGGTTTTGCTTTTTTCAGCAAAGTTTTTTCATGGTGTTATCTCTGTAATGGTCAATGTCACTTGATGTTTTGCTTGATGCCAATGATGCTTGATGTTGCAGCTATTAGCTTATAAACATATGTATATTGATGTTCTACACATGTGCAACATATGTAAATAATGCCATTTAGCATCACTTTTAAGGGCTGTGCTTCTCTCCTATGGAATCCTGGGATATATAGGCCTGTTACAGACTGCCAAAATAAAGCTGCTTCAGGTCTCTTTGGAGGTATGCTATTTAATGATGCATGGGTGCCTAAGAGTCCGGAAGCTGCACCAAAGCTGCACTCCGTGCTTAGGAATGGAGTGTGGCTTTGGCGCGACCTCCGGACCTCTGGACCCATGCATCATTTAAACAGCATACCTCCAAAGAGACCTGAAGCAGCTTTATTTTGGCGTCTGAAACAGGCCATGTTTTACAGGGTCTTTGTTTTCTCTGCAAGGAGCTGGCACTCCACAAAACTACAAATCCCAATTTCTTTACAATGGAGCCATGGCAGTTGAAGTGGCATCGAAGTGCATTATTTACATATGGAATGTACCCTAGTAACTACAGTTACTTGAAGGAACATTCTCAGGGATCGCAACATTTGCTTGAGTCCAATTTATTTGGGGGTAAATCCATTTAACTCAGTGGGATTACTACAAAGAAAACATGTACAAGCATAATAACTTGAAATTAATACAAGTACTAGGCATGCAACAAATACTGGCCTTAAGTATTCTTTTTAGGTTTGTCATATTCTTTAAAAAAAGAAGTTTGAATCATGGCTGAAGGGAAGTCCCACATCTTAATTTCTACATGCCAAACAAAATTGTCCAAAATTCCACGAACAGGGCAGAACATAACTATCAAATTCACTTAATCTTAATTAGAAAACCCATTTGGTCCCAGCATGGTTTTTTGTTTTCTTTGGGACCAGAAATCCTTTTGTCCCCCATATTGTCAAATGAATTGTGGGGGGTGATTTTCAGGTGGGTGGGAACAGAGGGAACAGACAGACTGCCAAAATAAAGCTGCTTCGGGTCTCTTTGGAGGTATGCTATTTAAATGATGCATGGGTCCTAAGAGTCCGGAAGCTGCACCAAAGCTGCACTCCAGTGCTTAGGAATGGAGTGTGGCTTTGGCGCGACCTCCGGACTCTTAGGACCCATGCATCATTTAAACAGCATACCTCCAAAGAGACCTGAAGCAGCTTTATTTTGGCAGTCTGTAACAGGCCATAGTTTTACAGGGTCTTTAGTTTTCTCTGCCAAAGAGAGCTGGCACTCCACAAAACTACAAATCCCAATATTCTGTACAATGGAGCCATGGCAGTTGAAGTGGCATCGAAGTGCATTATTTCTACAGTATGGATGTACCCTAAGTAACATACAGTATACTTGAAGGAACATTCTCAGGGATCGCAACATATTGCTTGAAGTCAGCAATTTATTTGGGGGTAAATCCATTTAACTCAGTGGGATTTACTACAAAGAAAACATGTACAAGCATAATAACTTGAAATATTAATACAAGTACTAAGGCATGCAAACAAATACTGGCCTATTACAGTTATTCTTTTTAGGTTGTCATATTCTTTAAAAAAAGAAGTTTGAAATTAACATGTACAGTATACTACTTGTGATCCATAGTATGTTTCCAGTGTTAGTTCTTTCATATCCTGCCCCACATCAAATAGTTTCATTTTTCTAGACATTCCAATTTTAACTGTATTTACCAGTATTAAACTATGAACATCTGCTTTTTTGGAATAGATGGAAGCTCCACCCGGAGCTTTGGAAACAACTAAAAGATGGAGTGGAGGGCAAGAAGATCCTTCAGAAAGCTTTGTCAGATTAAAGCTGCCGCCCGACTCATCAGGCAGGCAGCGTTGCCGCCGGGGGCCTGGCGCCACGGAGGTCTGCTTTGCTGGGGCGCTCTGGCCTCCGATTGGCTGGCTGAGGGGGGGAAAGGAGGGACTTCTGCCTCCTGAGCGATGCTCTAGGAGGTGGATAGTCCCTCTCTATGATCGTCCCGGTCCTCCAGGGCAGCCGATTGGCTGGCTGCTCCTGGGGGCAGGGCGACTCCCCTCTCGGCCCCCACCTTTGGAATAGGCCTATATATTGGCCATGCGGTGTCCTGCTCGGTGCCATTTCTGCTTGGCTCTCCCACCCACCCTCCCTAGGGTGTATGGTTTGCTGTCACAACTTTTGGGGCAGCAGCAGAGGTTCTGGATCAGGTAGGCATGGTCTAGAAAGTTGCATAGCACTGTATTGGGAGTCCCTATGGGACACGGGAGCGATGAGGGCATACCTAGTGGTCATTGCAGGGGCCATAACGTGACACTGCTTCCCGGTGACTAGGGGCTTTAGTTAAATGCAATTTGCGGGTTGCATGAATACGAGAGGGCGTTAATCTATCCCCTAGCTCATCCCGATGCCTTCCTTTATATGACATGCCATTTATCCTACAACTGCGGGTTGTAAGATGATCCAGAACTCATGCTTTTGGCCAACCCTACCTTTTGCTGATGCTTGAGTTAATGAAGTTGTGGCTTTCCTCCACATGCGGCTTTGCGTTTTATTGTGGCGACGCCCTCACAGGCAATGCTGCTGAGAATTCTGTAAGCAATAATTTTTACAGTTTTTGAAGCCCAGTACAGAATGCACACACATTTGCCAGCTGTATCATAGTGAAATTCTTGAGAACACCTACACTTGTTATTTGCTGTGTTGAAATTCTCTCACTTTAAATTCCTGTGACTTTGAAAGTCCATGTTTTGAAGCTAAAACTGCATGGAATAATGTGTTAAAAGAAGAAGATGTGCAGTTACCATAAGTGAAAGTGAAAACTGTAATCTGGAGTTTAAACAGTAGTGCCGAATAAATATATGTGTGTGTCTACTGTCTTGATTCTGTGCAAGCTTGGGGGGTAGGAGTACCTGATTGTGGTACTGCAGACAGTTTTAGCTGGTGCAGAATATATTCTGTATTTGATGATATAGGATCTTATGATATAGGGTAGACTATAGATGTTTTAAATCAACAACAACAACAACATTTTATTTTAAAGAGGAGTGTGTTTCTGTTCTTATAGTTGTACTTGGAAGCCTATGGGCAGCACCTGATAAATCTCAGAAATTTGAAGGAAGTCTTAATAAAAGATCTAGTGGTTATGGGATAGATGTTTGCTCTGTGCCTTGCATGACTCCTTGCACTATCATGTCCAGAAAAAGAAGAATACATTATCCAAAACAGAAAATGAATGCATAATAAAGCTGTGTAAACAAAGGAGGAGACATGCTGATTTGCTTAATTTATTCAAGCAACAGAACTCATGCTCCTTGTCTCAGAACGTTGGTGTTTTTTAAAGAAAAGGAAAGAGGAGGAAAAGTACAATGGATTACTTTTACTGATTATTATTATTATTATTATTTATATTTATTTACAGAGCGCTGTAACATTTGCACAGCGCTTTACAAAGTAAGGGTAAAAAAAAGATAAGAAAAGAAAAAAGAATAAAAACCTGCCAAGCGGCGTACAATCTAAAACAGCAGCATTACATGATTAAAATATTTCTAAAATAATACTAATTAATATACTATAAAAACAAAGTAAGAAGCAGATTAACAACTAATAATCTGGAATGCCTTGCTAAACAAGAGTGTCTTCAATTTGCCTGTAAAATTAGCCAAGGAAGTAATAGTTCCTAATTGTGTGGGGAGGAGATTCCTGATATGGGGAGCAGCACAGGAGAAGGGGCAGATTTGAGCAGGGGAAGAGGAGACCCTAGGCTGGGTCAGGAGACTGGTGTCATAAGATATCAATGCGTGTGGAGGGCAGTAAGGAGAGATAAGTGCTGACAAATAAGAGGGAGCCAAGCCATAAAGGGTTTTAAAGGTCAGAAGAATAATTTTATATTGGATTCTGAAAGGAATGGGGGGCTAATGGAGGGATAACACTAAAGCAATAACATGGTCAAAGCAATGGGCCAAGAAGATGATCCTGGCTGCTGAGCTTTGCACAGAGATTAGGGGGCTAAAGTGGGAAATAGGAAAACCCACAAGCAGTGAGCTGATATAATCCAGGCATGATATCACCAGTGATAGCCTACTTCCCATCTTCCCTCAAAACTGTATATATGCATTTCCTAGTGGCCTCCCTTTCAGAGGTAAGGAAAAAAATCAGATGTGCTCAGCCCTGCTGTATCATGAGCTTTCAGATCTCAAGAACAGGTACACATACAATTGCTTTTGAACACATAAGAGATATGTGCCTTTACTAAAGTTCATGCATAATTACCATGGTCACTTACAATAGATATATGTTTGTGTTTGCATCATTGCCAATATTAAAATTACACTTGTCCCTCGGCATTCGTGGTCTTGCCATTCACGTCCCTTGCATCCCTCTGTGGTGTGCATACAGGGCCATGTGCAGGAGCTTGAATACTTGCGATTTCTCATTTTCATGGGGGGGGGGTCCGGAATGGATCCCCTGTGAAAGCAGACCGTATATGAGAAATAATGCAGTTCTTTAACATTTCCTTTGTTCAGCATACTACAAAGGAATACACACACACACACACACACACACACACACACTCTCACACTGTAGTTCCTTTGCCCACCCTTGGAAGAAAAAAAAAGATAGAATGAAATGACAGTCATTTTAATAGTGCTTCTCTTTTTTAATAGTTTGTCCATGTATTGTTTCTTTTGTCTATTTATTTCTATTTGATCATGTAATCTTTTCCCTTTTTGTGTGTAGAGCATCCCCACTCTTGGTTTAAATTTCTCATTGATTTCTTGGATCTTGTGAAAGAAGTCTCTTGTTCTTCCATTTTTGTTGTCTTCGATTTCTTGCATTGATTATTATAGTAGTTCTCCTTGTCCCTGTGCCCACATTGTTGAACTGTTGTATTCAGGGTTCTGCCACTATTTGTGTCTCTTTTTGCTTTGACTTTTTGCCTGTCCTTAACCCTTTGAGCAGGATGGTTGAAGATAGGGGGACTTGGAAGTATCTCATTCCTAGGGTAGCCATAAATTGAGGTTGACTTGATGGCAGTTAACAACAGCAACAATCAATTGATTATCTTCTAAAAATGTTGATAAGTTAAAGCTTTCTATTTTTGGCAAATGAACATCTGGATTGATCAGCAGAATATACAGCTACTATTACTATAAATAAATAAACAAAAATAACCGAATGGCTATTACACTGTAATTATGATATTACACTGCAATAGAAGATATGAGAGCTTGAAGTTAATAGTCATTGGGTGACACAGATCCAGTTCCATCATCCCAATTTGTTTTCAGGCACTGGCTAACTAGTTGCTTCTAGGAGTCCATGAGCAGGACATACTAGTGACCTCTATCCTTTTTCTGTTGTTTGTCCCCAACATCTGATATTTTTTAAACATTTTGTTTCTATTAAGCAGGCATAGTTTATAGGCCATAAGAGATTTTACCTCTATTAATTTATCAAGTCCTAAACAACAACTCTTCCATCCCAAATTCAGCATTCAGGGCTAAGTTCCTGTTAACGCATCACAGTGGTTCCAACCTGTGGGTACCCAAGTGTTGAACTACAACTCCCAGAATCCTTCAACATTGACTAAGCTGTCAATGGGTTTAAGGAACTGGTTCAGGAGCAATTTCCCTTACCAGATTAGAATTGTTCATGTAAAGAGCTGTCTGACACTGGTAAAACTGACAGTATGAACCATAAGGTTTGTTGCTACGTGAGTAATCCTTATCCACTACGTAGATTCATGTGCACAGCTCCAGGTGCTGAACTAACAGTCCAAAAAGCAGAATCAATTTGAATAAATAAATTTCCTATCCAGAAGGAGCCTTCACATTCAGCTCTTCTTGGATGAAAAGGAAACATCTGCACCAGATGTTTTAGGAACTACATAATGTAGTTACTTTATATTGAAAAATTCAGAGGTAGATATGCTTAAAACCATTGATTTTAATGGGGTTAAGTACACTTGAAACACTGGATTTTTTCCTGTCCATTTGCTGATATGGTGTGTGTGTGTGTGTGTGTGTGTGTGTGTGTATAGATAGAGAGGGGGGGCTTTATGGAGTAGTGCATAATGGTCATACAGAATGCCTGTAAAGTCAGTGAAACAGTAAAACTGACTTGAAAGTTAAAGAAAACAAGAGGAAATGGGGAATCACATCAACTGAAGTTCCAGTTATTGAAGAAATGGCTGCTCTGCAAATGCTTTGAGGATGGGAGAGAAGCGGGGATGCATCAATGACGATTTAGAAGCATGACTTGCTATCACACCTTCGCACTTCAGGAACGTTTTACTGACATTTTAGTGATGATAAGCCTCCCGTGTGATAATCCCCTATGAATTCAATGGCTGACTAGAGGTACTTATTTCTTCCTAACAAAGACACAAGAAGAAGCTCTCTTTTAAAATAATTTCTAAATTTCCTATCTGTGTGTTATATTGGTAGAATTATTATTAGAATGAAAGGATTTTTAAAACTGTCTCTGCTCTTCTATATGTATGGTCAAGCAATTTTAATTGTAGATAAAACAAGCTGAAATGATGAAAATACTGTATTCTCAAAATTAATTTTAAAAATTACATTACTAAATGAACATGGTTTAGATTTTTTTTAAAAAAAAATCTGAGATCAACAGCTGTGGTGAGTTGGACACAAGAAACCGCTTCATACCAATTTTGGCCCATTGGTATTACGTTTGGTTTGGGAGTGAGACGAATGATATCTAGTGAGACAAGGTCACTGGACTGAAGAGACAGAAATGCTTGATTACCATGAATAAAGTTAATCATAATCTATTGGCATGTATAATGGTAATTATCTGCCACTCCCTTCAAGCAGCTTTTCTGGCTCCTCTGAGCTTAGCAACAACACTCAAAATACAGGGGGAGAAAATGGGTTTGTTATAATTTATCCCTATTGAAATACAAAATATTTTGGGAGGTTGCTTGGACTTGCACGAGCAATTGAGACCCATTAGCTTTACAAAAGGGATACTCCTGGTTGGTGTGTTATGGACTAGCACAACTGTCTGAACTCTCCCAGGGAAAATGGCTACGGGTCTATCATGATGAGTGTCTGCACTTCAAACTTTTCCACTACATCAGTGAGTAAGATCAGAATGTTCAGCATCAGGCTCTAGGGTTTCTTATTTACTCTTTAAAATGCTGTTGAAGGTTAGGTTTTAATAAAATAAATAGAGCAGACAAGGCTGGTTTATGTCTGGCTCAGCCTTCTTTACAATCTCTCTTGAAAGCTTAAAGATCACTTGTCCTGGCCAGAGGGCCTTCAACATTCCCCTTTCAGGATACTTCTATTTCCATATCAGGATCTGCCTATACCATTGGGGCCTTTTACACGTTAATGGTTTAAAAAATTAGAAAGTTCAAATTAAAATATAAATAGATTCTACCTATGGCACTAGCACACACCATATATTGTGCCTTGCAAATTACTATTTCATCAAGATCCCAACAAGTCTAATAGATTTGTCTGTCTGACATTAGTGCACCATTATCTACTTGCTACCTACCTATTTCTGATGTTCTTGGTTGGTGGACTTTAAAGATGTCAGTACATAAATAATATTGGATCCAATCTTGTTACGTGCATCTGTCTCCAATCAACACCTATTGAATTTACTTGCTTAATTGGGTACCAAAATCTCACTGATGTCAATGGGACTTTAAACAGACCCAATTTTCCCTGGATTGTACCCAGAATACATTAAGTTTATTTATTTTTTTCCTGGAAAGTCCTAAACTTCTACATTTTAAATGATGTACATCTTTGTTACCTTAAGCATTTGAAGAAGATGCATCTGCCCAGGCTAATTAAGACTGCTAAAAATAAAATTGTGTGTCTTATACTAGGTAGATGTGCATTTAAAAGAGAAAGAGAAGGGAAAATGCCATCCTTCAGTGTATCACTTGCTTTTCCAATATGCTGTAGTCTGTATATGTAGAACAAAGACTATCTGCATAATAGCCACACACAAGTAAAAATCAGCAAAATTACAGTGGGGGAGGGAAGATGCAAAATAGGATAGTAAGTGTAATGACTAGGGCATACAGAATTTAAATGTTTAATGCCTCCATATTTTGACTCTCTCTCTCTCTCTCTTTCTTTCCCTCTCTGCTATCCCTTTGAACATACTGAGATTCTTGGAAGGACAGAAAGGAAACATTTCTTCTTTGGATGCAGATGGCTCTGTGTATGTGTGTGCGCGGGCGTATGTGTGTGTGTGTGCGTGCACACACACACACGTATGGTATGCAAATTTACATTGTGCATATCTCTCTATAGCTGAATAGAGATAGATGTGATAATTAGCAGCTTGGGAACCAGGGAGAAGAAGTCGCTGCCACTTCTGTTTATTCTGTCTTTATTTATTTATTTATTTATTTGATTGAATGCCAGTTTCCCATTTCCTAGTCATGATGGAAAGGTAGAGTACAATAGAATCAGTACAAAAATACAAATTACAAAATGTGCACACAGCTTACTCTGTTACCTTTTTCCACTGTTCTTAAATGAATATCTGCTAAAAATAGGTACCACTATAATTGGCATGATACATGTTTTGGAAAAATGAAAGAAAGGAGAAAACATGCAATCATGAAAACCTGCATTTTTAGCTCCTCCTCCTATTTAGCATATATTTGCTGTGAAGTGCAGTCTGCACTGTAAATGAACATTTTAAAAAACCCATCGTTATAAATGTCATTTAATAACCTCTCTGTCTAGAATATGTTGCAGCATAGCTGGTTGTGTCATCTGTGTAAATGTTTTATTTGTCCAAACTCTATGACTGCTTGGTGTCTTGCATCAAAAAGAATGTCTGTATTATATGCATAAACTGAACTGCCTTCCCAAATTAGTGCTACTGGGTCAAATAAATTAATGCACAGCCTAGACAAAATGCCTCATTAATATACAAATGTAAATTGCAAGGAGGAAAAAAACAGCGAGATGTATATTAAGACTGTGATTTGATTGCTAGACATTTAGTACATTGCAGAACCTTTGGTATTGTAAGTCATATTAAAGATCACTGTTAGTATAGAAAGCCACTAATACACACATATTTGTAATATCAAGCCCTTAGTCTGTAAATATTAAGCAGATAAATCACTGGTGAAATTTATGAAACCTCCAGAAATCTGACAGTGAAACCACTATGCAAATACCCATTTCATGCTTGTAAAGTTGACTGAAAAGCTCTCTGAAAATTAACTGAGTATGAATGGTTTCTTTTGAACTGATAAACCCTTTCTTCAGTGGATACCAAAAGAAATGCTGAAAAGAATGTCTTTCTTCAGCATGTTAACCCTTTTGTGAAATATTGAAATGTTGTTAGTGTGTGAGTATTGAGCTTAATCAACAAAATTGACAGGATTTATGAACTTTCTCTTTCCCAATGCATTTGCATACACCCAAGCATACACATGTACATAAATCCATTTTATTACAGCCATTTTATACAAACTGAACCTTAAGTAGCTGAAGTACTAAAAAAGCCAATCAAAATACTCTTCATATATCTGTGGGTCCATAAACCTCTTAAAATTGTGCTTTCCAAAAAAAGGATGAAAGAGAAAAAAGAAGGAAAAAGGAAAGGCTGATTCATTATGAGAATGTATACAATACTGCAGCATATTTGCTACTTATATGTTTTATTCTTATATGAAATTTCCAGAATAGCACGGGAATGGCAGTCATATAAACTGCAGAAACAGTTGGGGGGGGGGGCAGGAGTAGAACACAGGGACTTGTAAATAAATCCATGAATATCAAGAAGCAGAGATGCTAAGATTATGCATTTTACCACTACACTTCTGTGCTTGTAACCCATAAGGCCAGACATTTGTAAGATGCAAGATGCAGAGCTGCCAGGGAGAGATTGGGAGGGAGGAGGGTGGAGGGAGGTAGGGACAGCCAGACACAATGAAGCATAATAGCATTCCTGCATGTCTAATAGCTTAAATATGCTACGCCTCACAATATCCCCACATTGTGAGCAGCGTCAAAGAATCAGTTAATATTTCATCAATAGTTTACTTTTGAATTAAATACTTTTACAAAAAGGGAGATTAATAGCTTCAAGTGAGAGAAATGCAATGATTAGAGTTAACATTATTCCTCAAGTATACAAGCGTGGCTCTGTGTCTCACATGTTCACGCCAATCATAAATGCTGCCTTTTTATTATGTATATTTAGTGATGCCACTGTGTCTCAGATACTAAGCAAATGAATACAGATAGTTTCAGCGTTATATAAAAATGTCTGGGATATATATATATATATATATATATGGAAAATAAAGCTATTACCTGCCATGTTTCTTTTCAGATACTGCTTGAACATATGGGTGTTTCTATGGAAGTGGAAGGTGAGAACTGTGTTTATTTGCCAGTATGTTGATGGGATAGAGAATCTGTCTTTTTAACAAAGGATGACAGGATTGTCTTAACAAAGAAGATGAAGGCAGTATATGTAGGGTACAATAGAGAAACCACCTCCCAGATCTCTTCAACCTACAAGTATATGTACTGTGGGGTCCTAAGTGGCTTTTGTTTTCAGTGTCTTTTGTAAGCTTTAGGAGGGTTTCCACCCCCCTTCCCCTACATCAAACGTCAAATTAATTTACAGGGTGCTATTACTGATATGTTTCCTTGGTTTGTGGTTTTCTGCAAAAGGCAGGCAGCTGAGACCAAGTCTTAGGATGAAGAGGGGGAAGGGCAGAAGGAGACCTGGCTGCAGAGCGTCTGGTGTGCCAGCGTCTGTAAGCAGGCAGCCTCTGTTTTGACAGTGGGCCAAAGAAACCTCTCGCCTTCATTTGCATCTTGAAGAATATCCAGGATTAAATGGAATTTATTTTCATACAGGATTTAGATCTGACATTTATTATTCGGTTCGCAGACCTCTTGAAGGAAAGTTTGTTTTCCACTCAGAGATGCTTTGTTTTAAAGATAAATAAAGGTTGACTTAGCAAAAGCAATAAATAAATATCTCTCCTGGAAATGCTTAGGAATCTATCTTAACCGATCACAAGATGGATATTTCCTATTAAATTATTACATTTTGCTCCTTAGCATCCAAAAGGAAAACTCTCTCTTGCATCCAGTCTCTGTCATTTGTAATATGTGACCATTTAAAATGGGAAGCTTATTTCCCTAGAAATAAAAATGGCAAAAGAGGTGTGTTTTTTAAACAGCCAATTAAATCTAGATTTTTGAACAAGAGTGATAGATTAAACATAGCTTTCATTTTATACTTGATTTGTGTGGTTATCAAAGGTTTTGTATGCTTGCATCAATTTCCTCACTAATGGTACAATTAGTATATTTTTTATGAACCTATGTATGGGTTCTTGGATTTGACCTTTGCATGCTGAATATATGACATACTTCTAGTATGTTTTCATAGCCTTTGAGATAAAAGTAGTTTTAGTAGTGTAGTGTATAGCATAAATATTGATTATAAAACATGGCATTTCATTGTTATTTTACTAAATGAAACTTAAAATGCTATGGTGGAATTTCAGTGTAAAAGAATATGTTTCTGTCTTCCATCCACTATATAATGCTCCAGAAGTCCAGTCTGAAGTAGTGAGCTTGGCACCTTTAGATTATTTTCAGTTATTTTTCTAGGTCAAACTTTCAATGTATCTTACTTGATGATTTGTATTATTTTTAATGAATAAACCATAAATATATATGTTTGTGTGTGTACACACACAAATACGTGTATGTGTGTGTATATGTATGCACTCATGTGCATGCATTGTTCTCCTGAAGAGAGATGTCCATGGGTCATTGATGTTGTATGTTACAGATAAGCCCATTGTTGCATGGCATACATCTTTTACCTAGTGTCTAGTAAACATCTAGTATCCTGGATATTTTTAACTTTACTATAGCTATGTGTTAAGTGCATAGTCACATAAGTTAGTACAGGATAACAACTAGCATCACCTTTGTTAGTTTCCTTACAAGTACCACTAGATGTGGCTGCATGCCTGAATGTGTGGCCTAAGGAGGAATGGGAAAGGATGCCCTTAATGTTTATTTAAATGCTTGGCCTATAGAAAATCACACAAGAACCAGGGCTGCTCTGAGATTTATCTTTTGTCTGAGGTGAAGGACAAAATGGCATTGTCTCTGTTGGTGTCATGTGTCTTCAAGTTATTTCCAACTTACAGCTACACTAAGATGACCCAATTATGGGGTTTTCTTGGCAAAATTTATTCAGAGGTAAGTAGTTTGCTTTTGCCTTTCTCTGAAGCTGAGAGAATATGATTTGCCCAACCTCAACCAGTGGGTTACCATGGCCAATTGGGGATTCGAATCCTGGTCTCCCAGACTCTGATGTTTATCACACTATGCTCTTAAAGAGGTACTATTCCAGTGTGACTCCTCTAGCAGCCTCCTGTTGCATGCTGGGATTGGCAGTTTTAAGGAGCTGAACGTCTCTGCCTGAGAATTCTAAATACCTCTCCTTAAAACTGCCAATCCCAGCATGCAACAGGAGGCAGCTAGAGGAGTCACACTGGAATAGTACCTCTTTAAGAGCTCATCTGATAAACACCCCAGTCTCTAGCACTTAAATCTCTCCACTATGCTGGTTCTCCCCTTCTATATTTAGAGCATGACTAGAATGCCAGCTGAACACCGGAAATGGAATGGAATAACAACAGGTCTGACATCCAAGAGAGGGGAATGGCTGGAAGGCTCAGACTAAACAGCTGGGGAAGTGCTATTGGTGTACCTCATCATTTGCCATTTAAAGTGGTTTTCTCATTCTGAATAATAGTGGGACTGGCCCTATGTAGCCTTAGCTTTCTTTAGGAGAATTGTGGATAAAGCAGACAAAGCAGCTTACAACATATGAATTAAAATTGCTTCTTGCTAAATTCAACAGAAATATTGTTGTTAACTGCTGTCAGGTCAACCCCAACTTACAGTGTCCTATGAATGAGAGATCTCCAAGTCATCCTATCATCAATCATCCTGCTCAAGTCTTACAGACTCAGGGCTCTGTATTTCTTGATTGAGTCTATCAGTCTGGAATGTGACCTTCCTCTTTTCCTACTGCCTTCTACCTTTCCAAGCATTATTGTCCTTTCTAATGAGCCATGTCTTCTCATGGTGTCTCCAAAGTACGACAATCTCAGTTTAGTTATTTTTGTTTGTAGGGGAGGGGGTGTCCTTTCAGCAGTCCATTGTATCTGCAGGACTGTTCTCCAGCAACACATGTCGAGTTGATTTTTTTTCTATCAGCTTTCTTCACTGCCCAGCTTTCATATCCATTCATAGAAATGGAGAATACTGTAGTGTGGACCAACCTAACTTTATTATTCAGTTATATGTTTTCTTGCCCCTCTAAGAACTTTATCACACAGGGCTCCAGGCAGTGATGAGAACAGGACAAAAGGAGCCTGGAAGGGAATGGAATGAGTGGGGAACGCATTTTACCGCACACAAGGAAGTCCCTCACTCATTCCGTTCTCGGTCCTTCCATTCCCAATCTGTTCCCAAAAGAGGAGATATTTGAGAACTGTTTTGAACAGTTCTCAAAAATTGCCCCCTCTGGAACTGATGCTTTAAATTGTAAAACTGCTATAGGGATTGGGGATCAGTTTCTTGGTGACATCATGGATATCCATCAGTCAGCACTGTGGACAGTTGGTCATCTTCTGCTGAAAACTTGTAGACACATCCTTGAATTTGGGGAAGAAAAGTAAATTTGGATCCAGCACAGTCAAGAGTGCTTCAGAATTAGCCCAGCTACAATAAATAAATAAATAAATAAAGAAAGAAAGAAAGAAAGAAAGAAAGTAAGTAAGTAAGTGAGTGAGTAAGTGAGCACACACTCACACACACAAATGGAGAGTCTGAATAAGAGAGCTTTCCCTGAGCATGGAACATTTTTTAAAAAATTAGAGTTCCTCTCTTCATATGTTGATTCAACATACTTTGTAAATAAACAATAGAGGTACTATTGTAGTCTCCTTCACATACTACACAGACATAATCCTTCCCTGTGTGATGGTGCAATATCCATGAGCAGAGGCTTTCCAATTGGTTTTCTTTTCTTTTAAAAAAATAAATAAATTTGTTAACTATATAAAAAAAATACAAAAATACAAAATTTCTATCCGGTTGTTATACTGTAACATTCACAAGTTTCATATTATACTACAACACTCTTAATATACAGTACCTAATCAATATGTTATGGCATTTTAATGTCCCCTATAATAGAATGTTAGTATTTTATCTATTAAACTTCCTCAGTTTTCTTGACAGTAAATTCTATCACTATAAAGTAAGCATTATTAGTCTTTATTTTTCTCAGTCAAATTACTCATCAAGATTTCTTCAGCCCATTTCAGTGTTTTTACAGTTATTCTTAATCTATTTTGGCTGATACGCCAGCTGTGCCCCTACCTGGACCGGAGGGACCTTGAAACTGTAGTACATGCTCTGGTAACCTCTCGATTGGATTTCTGTAATGCGCTCTACATGGGGCAACCCTTGTACCAAACCCGGAAGCTACAGTTAGTGCAAAATATGGCAGCGAGATTGGTCGCTGGATGTTCCAGGTCAGACCACATAACATCTATCTTGAAAGATCTCCATTGGCTGCCTATTCGCTTCCGGGCTCAATACAAGGTGTTGGTAATGACCTATAAAGCCCTAAATGGCTTGGGCCCAGGGTACTTGGAGGACCGCCTATCCCCATGTAATCTGCCCCGCACACTCAGATCGGCAGGGAAGAACTTGCTGGAGGTCCCAACTGCACGTTATGCGAGGACCTCGCAACGGGCCGTTTCTACCTCGGCCCCTAGAATATGGAACAATCTCCCGGACGAGCTCCGCTCCACCACATCTTTAGATCTCTTTAAGAAGAATCTTAAGACCTTCTTCTCCCAAGCCTTACCCCCATGAGATGTCATTTATGTTTCACCCCCTCTGTTGATGACCTTGTAATGTTTATGGATTCCCCCACTCAGCAGGCCCTGTTGTTGTTATTGTGACTGTTTTTAAATGCTGTTTTAAACGTTTTTATCTCGGTGTATTTTTACCTAAATCTGTTTGCCGCTTTGATCAATAGTTGAAAAAGCGGGATAAAAATAAACTTTTATTATTATTATTATTATTATTATTATTATTATTACTATTCTACCATAAAATCTCACTTTCTTTATTCTCTCACTTGCTTTGTTATTACCATCGCTTTTTGTAAAATTCTGTTATCGAAAACCATTCTTCTTTTGTTTTTTCTAAATACTTATGATTTAACCATGAGGTTAATCTGTCCATATCGTGCATGTCCATTAATTTCAATAACAAGTCATCTAACTTCGGGAGCTCTGCTTTTTTCCAAAGTTGTGCTATTGCAATTCTTGCTGCAGTGTCCAGAGGAGGGCGACTAAAATGGTGAAAGGTCTGGAAACCTTGCCCTATGAGGAACGACTCAGGGAACTGGGGATGTGTAGCCTGGAGAAGAGAAGGTTAAGAGGTGATATGATAGCCCTGTTTGAATATTTGAAAGGATGTCATATTGAGGAAGGAGCAAGCTTGTTTTCTGCTGCTCCAGAGAACAGGACCGGGAGCAATGGATGCAAGCTACAGGAAAAGAGATTCCAGCTCAACATTAGGAGGAACTTCCTGACAGTAAGGGCTGCTCGACAGTGGAACACACTCCCTCGGAGTGTAGTGGAGTCTCCTTCCTTGGAGGTTTTTAAGCAGAGGCTAGATGGCCGTCTGCTGGGGATGCTTTGATTTGGATTTCCTGCATGGCAGGGGGTTGGACTGGATGGCCCGTGCGGTCTCTTCCAACTCTATGATTCTATGATTATATGATATCATGTTCAGCAAAACTCTCCAACATTTACTTTCAATTTCTGGGGGTAATATAGTTAACATGTTCAATAGATATATTTCTGGTCTTAATTGAAATCTGATTTCCAAAATTTCTTGAATTGTATTCAAAAAGGTTTTCAATGTAGGATATCTCTACCATACGTGAAACCAGGATCCAATGTTCTTTTGGCATTTCCAACATTTATTAGATTTTGTGTTGTATATTTTTGAGATTTTTTTAATGGGGTTAAATGCCACCTATGCTCCATTTTCCATAAATTCTCTTTTAAATCTTGTGACTTTGTAAACTTTTCTGTTCTTCCTCTTGCATAATACCAGTTTATCAAATAAATTATTCTCCCTATATCTGTGGCCCATTTTATCATTTCTTCCATGACTGGCTTATATTCTTGCTGTTTTTTTCAATTGCTCTCTATATAGTCTTGCTGTTTTCTTCTTCTTTTTATTCCTTAACATCTCATCATACAGTATGTATTTGAATCTTCTTTGAATCCCTCCAATTTGGCACTCATTTTAAACCTTTCTTTTAATTGAATATAAGGGAACCAGTTCATTTTCGAATCAAGAGATTCCAATTCTTCTGAAGTTTTTAGTTCCCATTTGTCAGGTAATTGTTTCTTCAAGATGTCTTTATAGCTAAACCATTGGTTCAGAGGGTTCCATTTCCCAAAAAAGGCTTTCCCATTGGTTTTAAGTATTCTCCTTTGCTCCTACCACATGTATACTGTCTTGTGCACAAACACTGCAACTCTAGGCATAGCCACAATTTTTAATGGAGGCCTGGGATAGGAGTCTGGGATACAGACATATATTCCCCCATCATTACCCTGACTACATTCCTGTGGCATGCTTTAATGCATGATTGTATGTGTGAACAAGGAGGAGGTGAGAATCAGGGCTATTTGGAGTCATATGAGATCTTCCGTTGGTGAGTGTTGCATCCCAGTATGTAGTAGGATTATGTTCAGTCTGCAAAATCAATAGCCTGTTAAGCCAGGAGGGTACCTAGAAGGTACAGGACAGGTCCAAAACAAAAAATAACAGAAACCCCATCACCTACAGCTTTCTGTTTTCAAAAGAATTAATAAGGATTTTGATCTCTCTTGGATTGTGACCTTTCCCTTTCATGGGCTTTGGGTAGTCGGCTTGTCTTAGCTGACAGACAGCCCTTTCCTGACCCTCACCCATTTGAAGAGATCTACAGAACAGAGCTATAACCAGAGGTAAACGTTATATCTACTTGTGTGATAATAGCATGTAAACAAATGAGATCATGACATTATTTAAAGCAATGGATCCACACTTTTGAGATCCAGATGTTTTGGACCTCAGCTTTTGGAATTCCTTAGTGATGGCCAAGCCATCTGTCATCTCTGGGAAATGAAGTCCAAAACATTTGGAGGAGCAAAGTTTGTGAACCACTGTTCTAAAGTGTTATATGCCATTGATGGCACCAATCTTCTTTTCCCGTTTCCACAGAACCTGGATATTGTGCAGTACTTTGAAATTTCAGATAAAGTTTTGAAAATATATTAAAATAGGCACAATATAGACATTAAAATGTTAACAAAGGCAGTAGAGAAGATTAGTGGTAGAGTTCATGTTTTGTATGTAAAAGTTCCTGATCTAGTTTCTTGATAGGAATGGGAAAGACACTGGCTTGAAGCCTTGGACACCCATTGTCCAGTATTTTACCAGTACTGATCTAGATGAACCAATGAAATGACTTGACATGACAGGGCAATATCCTGTGCTCCTAGGTGAAATTAAGCTGACCATATATACATCTGTCAAAGCCATTCCTAGTCCTGAAAAGCTGCACTATAAAAATGGGTCCCTCTGTAATGAGTCACAGCTGTTTTGGCTGTTTCCTTTCTACATCTAACATAGTGAGCCCTCAGGTTGGTTTGTTTCTTAATTAATGTAGCATGTTAA
This sequence comes from Sceloporus undulatus, assembly GCF_019175285.1. Lineage (NCBI taxonomy): Eukaryota > Metazoa > Chordata > Lepidosauria > Squamata > Phrynosomatidae > Sceloporus > Sceloporus undulatus. The sequence continues at coordinate 282,425,962 of NC_056523.1, forward strand.
TTGTGCACCGAATCATCCCACAGGGCTTCTAGGTTTTAATCAGAATTTTAAAAACAGAAGTGAAGAAAATTTGAGTTGCAACAGAGGGAAAAACATCAGAACAACATATTTCTAGAGTTCAGTGAGACTAAAATGTGATAGATGAGCTGGTTCACTGTTCGGGCTTCTCAATGAAAGCATAGATGTGTATGTTTCTTTCAGAGACTGAATTCTAACTCAAGAAGGAGATAGCCTCTTCTAAAATTGCACACTGTGTAACACCATTACTCCACAATAATGTAGCATAAGCACAGGACAAGAACTAGAGAAAGAAGAAGAGACAACATCATGATTTTCATGAACACACACCAAATCACAAAACATATTACATACATATATGCAGCATTTTATCAAGTAATTACGTTTCTGAGCACATTGTTTTACCTTGTCTTACAGGACAGGCTATAAGAATTGTGCATTTTAGAGTTGAAATTGTCTTTGTTACAAATAGAACATTTGTAAAGGAAATGGATGAATTATTGACCAAAAACTAAATCAAATTTATACAGGTCAATTAAGATAGGATGGTTATGGTTAATACTATACAGAGAATCATTCTTTGCTTAAAGGCCTGCCCAGTCCAAGTCAGGTTTAAAGATAAAGAACCCAAACAAGGAAAAATTGACCATGAAGTTGCACATCAATAGTAAATATCTAGATATTGAAATGAGCACACCCTATTATGGTGAGATACATTCATATTACACACACACACACACACACACACACACACACACACACACACACACTTGATATACTCCTCATTGGCTATCTTTTAGGGCATTGGCCTCACAAATTACACAATAAAACTGAAAATTAAAGTTTAAAAAAATAAAAAAAATAACACATAGCTATATATTTCTGAATGATAATGCTGATAGTAATGATTTAAAATATGAACAAGTGATTCAGTCAGATAATAATGAGGAAGATTCATATAAACTATGATGTAAATATTAATACTTTTTTAAAAAAAACCAACTTGGTGGGATCCATACGCTGATACTATCAGTTTAGCAGAGTAGAATGGCAACTCTTCACTAGCCCTGACTGGGTCCTTAGTGCATGACTTGGAGATTTTACAAATAGTAAGAACCTTACTTGGAATTGGTATTTCAGATACCCATCAATGCTATAAAAGTTCTAGAATCCAAAATAGCAGTATGCTTCCCTGACCCAAGAATTTTCACACCAGGCACTTGAAATTCTGGTTGCTTTCCTACACTTCTTCATCCCAAAGGCTGAATTGCAAGTGGGTTGATGAGAAATGGCATTCCTGACACACAGTTCTATTGTATTTCTCTTCTGAATAGTGTTCAGAATAACATAGAAGACTCCTTTACCTTTAACGGTTATGTACATGCATGTACAGTGAGCTCTTGGTATCCGCTGGAGTTTGGTTACACAACCCTCTGTGGATACCAAAATCTATGGATACTCAAATCCCATTAAGAACAATGGCATAGTAAAGTGGTACCCCTTATATAAAATCTCAAAATTAAAGTTTGCTCTTTGGGAGTTATTTTTTTTAATATTTTCAAGCCATGGATGCTTGAATCTGTGGATAAAGAATCCATGGATACAAAGGGCCCTCTATGTGTGCTTCAGGTCGCCTGTCAACTTATGGTGATGAAATGAATTCCACAGGGTTTTCTTTGGCAAAGAATACTCAGAGGAGGTTTTGCTAGTTCCTTCCTCTACAGTAGCCAGTATTCACTGGCAGTCTCCCATCCAAATATTAATGAGGACTGTCCATGCTTAGCTTCCAAGATCAGATGGGATGTGGTGCCTTTAAGGTAATTATGTAGAACTGGAAATTTCAGCCAGTGCAAGTAACACATGCTAAAATTCCATATTCTACACGACTATTATGTGTCCCTTATTTCTCTGGTTAACCTTTTTCCAAACTTTAGAAATAACAGTTTTAATTTTTAAAAATACAAATGGATGTTGTGTTTTCAACAAAGAAAGTATGGGTCTGAAAATACTAGATAGTCAAATACTGAGAAAACCCAACATAAATAAAAAGTTAGTACTCTGACCAGATATTTTGTTGAATAGAATCTTAAGTGAAAAGACAAATAACATATATGAAAGAAGGCAGAGGAGGTTGAGACTGACTATAGTCCCTTCATTCCATTCATACCTCTTCCTCTTTAGTACTGAACATTTGCTTTTTTGCTTAAAAAATAAACCTTAGTCACAACTTGATTTTCCACATTTGTAGACAGAAGATTGCTGGGCATGGGGCTGATTGAGTGACACCCATGCATGGCCATTCCCACTACAAACTAAAAGAGAGTTACACAATTGGCTTCCACTTGTCAGCAACTGGCTATTTTATTTCATATATCACATTACAGTACTTGACAAACTTCTACTTTTAAATCCATCATATATTTGAAATGATTTTTAAAAAACTTTCTAACACATAGAAAGAAAGGTAGAGAAATTGCTAAATTTTTGAATAATGTGAAAAACTGGCTTCAAGTAAAGGAAGAACATTACAAAGTTTGTTTGTTAGATTTATATTTACTCTCAAAGTAAGATTAAGCTAAACTAAATTTGGAGCCAGATCTGCCAGGGTTAGGTGACTTCCACCCTGCCTGAGGTAAGCTATTATCACTCAAAGCAAGAAGAACCTTCTTGCCATGAGAAATAATCCAGTCCAGCATCTACTAGGTTGAAGGAAGGCAAAATATGACAGAATGGGTTTGAACATACATTTATTGCCATCCAAAGGGTGGTGGGGATGCTTTGGAATGCAGCAAATGTTGCTGTTTCTACCTTGCTTTACTATGCACCCCTGTCCTTATCCTAATGACGTCATGTTTGAATTTGAAATATGTCTTGAAAGATCCCCTTCTCTCTCAGAGCAGGCCCAGCAGCAACAAGCACATGGAATATAAGGTGTCTCTGAATGCATGTGTATACCATATGTCTAGTCATATATTAATATGCAGTAGTGAAAATCAGATATCGGTGAGTGATCATGGATTATTGGAATGAGTCAGGGATATACAACAGGAATCTATTTGTGGATAAACGCCACTGAGGACAGTCATATTTCCAACTTGAATTCCTTTTCCTCTGTTTAGGGCAACACTGTACATGCATGTACATAACCATTAAAGGTAAAGGAATATGAAAACCCTACAGTTGTACAGACCAATGACAGTCAGTGTGTTGTAGTAATTTGAACATTAGACTATGACTCTGGAGATCAGGGCTGGAATCTCCGCTCAGCATCTGAATGATCCTGGGCAAGTCACACTATCTCAGTCTCAGAGGAAGGCAAAAGCAACCCCTTTCTGAACAAATCTTGCTAAGAAAACCCCATGACAGTCACGGGTTCACCTCAAGGTGTCCATAAGTTGGAAACTACTTGAAAGCACACAACCACCCATTTTATTATGGTTCCTAATACAATGATAAATCTTCTGGAGGAGTATTCTTACAACCCTATGAGCCAATGCTGTGCACTTACTGCTATGTGCAAGAGTTACATTTTGAAATATCACCACACGCATCTTTTTTAAAAAGCTTTTGCAGTAATGTTGGCCATGCATATAGTGCCAGGAGGTTCAGAAGTGGCCTGTGTTAGAACTATCCTGACATTAAAGCTCTGGAATCCAAATGAAGCTTTCCCACCACACTATGTGAATGGCTGTGTATTGTTTCTTATTATCCCTTCTCACCTTGTCACATCATAAGACTAGAGTATAAACTATCCTAAATTCCAAAACAGTTGATTAATTTGTTTTGTGGAACATAAGCACACTGTGGGGAGTTGAGCAATACATACATTCATAATACAGTACTGGCCGGCATCATGTTAGTGATATGTAGTAGTAGTTCTTGTGTGTCTTCAAGGCATTCATCACAGGGATTTCTGAAGCTGAGATGTGTGACTTGCTCACTGGGTTTTTATGGTTGAGTGGGGATTCAAACCTTGATCTGCAGAATTGTAGTCCAATGCTTAGACCACTATGCCATGCTGTCTCTTAGTAATGACACACAGAGGCATAGGCTGTGTTATTCTAGCGGAGTTATTTTCTTTTTGAATGATGCTCAGTGGTTGTATCCAACTGATGCCAGTGTAGGCAGAGTTGCCCATTTGGGACTGTTGAGCATGCTGTAACCATTAAAATACACAGAGTAGCATGTGAATGTTCATTGCTTCTATGTGTGTTCCCTCTATGTGGATTGCTCATTGCAGTTGCACAACAGGTTGTCAACCTTGATCATTTGTCCACATATGCTGCACTATATTGATATTCAGGATAGGGCTTGCATAATGTAACTCTACTGGTGGATATTTATGCTACAGTGACGTGATGTAAGATCTTAGCTGCTGGGTGTAAAAGCCAGTGGAGCTATAAATTTCATACCTAAAAATAAACAGAGCAGCTGCTTGCTCTTTGTATGCTTATATATGCATGTGCATGTGTGTACACACAACACACATACACACACTCATCAATCAACAGAACAAAGCTAAATAACAATTACAGCTCTAAATATGAAACTGTGTAGGACCAATTACTGACCTATGGGTTGAAATCAATGCAAATGGTCACTGAATTGCATCCACACAATAAGCCAAATCTATTTTGAAAAGTTCAGCAGACATTACATTACGTCACTGTGGCAGGTCTAAATTTTAGTATTTTTAATCCATATTTAAAGTTTTAGACATAAATGCTAAATCATTCTGTTCCAGTATTCCTGGGAATTTCAACAGAATTGGATAGATCAGACATGGCTTAAGCTATCTTTACAGTGACCATTTTTCGCCTGTAACCTTAGGAGACATAAAACAAAATGCTTAAAGAGAGATATAAAGGTAGTAAACTCAGCCTTTTAAAACCATGACAGACTGTGAAATCACAAAAGAACAATCAAATTTAATAAATGAAGCTTTAAACAGTAATATGCTACTAAAGACTCAGTTGAATTTTTTTTTTAAAAAATCATTTTTTTCTTTCTAGAAAGCAAGAAAATATTAAAAACACACTATAGAATAAAACTGATATTTGTCACTCTTGTTTAAATTGATGTATGCTCCTGTCCTATAAATGTCACATTGGATAACCCTGAAAAATTACCATAGATCTCCATAATTACACATATTCATGATGCTGTTTTGCATAGGACTAGTAGCTTCCTGCACATAGAAGGGTGGGGGAAGGGAGAAGAACTAAATTATTTGACAGACTGAAATTATTACCAGCATCCTTGAAAAAGACACAGCAACTGCTCAAATTTGCTGGGTTTATCAGAGAAAAAGAAAAGTCCCAGTAGTAATTATATAAATGGAAATTGTCTGCTACATATTTTGTCATAGTATGTTAACAAAGATAAAATACTAAGAAGTGTCAGTGAAAGTTTGAATGTGATTTTCTAATACTGAAATTTTAGGCACTAGAAATGAAAAAGGAGAGGCGTCTTTCCTCCTTGATGCTATCTACGATGTAGCATTTCCAGTAAGAGGCCCATACCATGAGTTCTTACATGGTACAAGCAAGCCGAGTGCAATTATATTAGGTAAACTGTTGTTTTTTTGTGATGAATATGCAACCTGCCCTAATTATTCAGTAAACTGCCGAAAGGCTTTGGACACAATCCACCAGGAAGTTCATTCTGAGTGAGCCCCATTCAAATGAATGGCAGCTGCACCAAAGCCCTGCCGAAAACCTCTGCAGCTCCAATTAACTTCAATGGGGCTGGATGCAGAAGAAGCTCCTAGTGGACTGTGCCCTATGAGTGATAGAAATGTTGTCCTGTTTGTGGCTCAATAGCTTTTTGTGCTGAAGCAGAGAGCAGAGTTAATCAGGGGCTTGAGAAGTAATTATCGGAAGAGTTTGGGGAGTACAAATGCTTGGGTAAACAGCGATTGTTCTTTCCACAAAATTCCGAATGGAAACAACAATGCCAGCATTGTCCTCCACTTCTCATTAAGGGGATTCAAAGATGGAGCTGAGCACTCTGAAGCGGATGGGAAACTGACAGAGAAACTGTACTCTGAGCGAATCTCTCATGATCCCACTACAACAGGCTCTGGCTTTTGGCATCAGCCGTGCCAGCTGCATTGGGAGAAGCCAAGCCTGTCATACCATCTTCTCATCAAATCCTCAATATACAGGGGCAAAAGCATAGTTAGAGCTTAATGAAGAAACAAATACAAAGGGGAAGATTAGGCCTTGTTAACACTTGCATTCATTTGTCCTTATAAAAACCTGCACTGAAGGGTTTTCCTTGGGAGAGCTGGTGCTTGCCTTTCTTCTAAAAGATAAGCAATACTGATGAGGCCTTGTTTTCATAAATGCTCTGTATTCTACCCCCCCCCTTTTTTTTTTTCTTTCCTTTTTTTGGTTCCTGCGATTGCCACATAAATGTTAGGCAGTAAATTGTTCTGCCAAAAAAGACACCTCAAGCACATCTTCCAGTGGCAATGGTCACCATACAAACCATAAATGAAATTGTTAAAGAGTAATCAACAACAACAACAACAAATGTTTTGTTTGTCTGCTTCATTAATGGAACAGCATCTTCATGGAAGAATTTATCAGCTAGGAAACAAACTTTATTGCTAAGCAAGTAAAGACAAGGGAACTAGGAAATGAAGTTGAAAGATAGGGCAGGTGATGCTGTACTTGTTGACAGCAGAGTCACCTGCAAATTAGCAGCTGGAGGGGATGGGGCACTGAAGATTAGCTTGAGACTATTTGCTGCCAAAACCAAAGTGTAGTCTTCTCCCCCACATTTTACATACAGATACCAACATTACAGATAGATGATTATGATGATGATGATGATGATGATGATGATGATAATAATAATAATAATAATAATAATAATAATAATAATAATAATAAAATTATTTATATCCTGCCTCTCCATGCAATACAACCAGGGAGGATTACACATTAAAACAATACAATTCCGTCCCAATATCCCCCCTCTAAAATACAGTTAAAACAGTACACAATTTAAAACATATCTTAAAATAAATCTTGCTTTACCTTTCTTCCAAAGGGGCAAAAGGACATTTCACTTCAAGAGAAGAGATCTCAATCGATGCATGAAGGACAGGTTGTGTGACACTATTTGTTTGTTTGTTTAACACCTTTTCCTATGCTCTGGGACTTAAGGCAGGTTATAAAGATTTAAAAAGAGGCAAAGATTAAAGATCACATCAACACCAACACTGAACTACACTGGGCCCTTGGTATCCACTGGGGTTTGGTTCCAGGACCACCCATGGATACCAAAGTGTATGGATGCTCAAGTCTCATTAAATACAATGGCATAGTAAAATAGTGTCCCTTATATAAAATAGCAAAATCAGGGTTTGCTTTTTGGCATTTAAATTTTTAAAAATATTTTCAAGCTGTGGATGATTGACTCCATGGATAAAGAATCCATGGATACAGAGGGGTGACTGTACATTCCTCCTGCTCATAACTTGAGAATGTTCCTAGACTTGATTCGGATAACAGTGGTGATGAGAAGTGTTTTAAATATCTTCAAGCTGTGGATGCTTGAATCCGTGGATTTAAAAAATCCATGGATATGGGGGCTGACTGTACAATGAATCTATCAACTGAATTAAAAACTATTTAACAGAAGCAAGAAGCAGAAATAGTAGAGCCTTTTCCCCACTGAAACAAACAAGCAAAAAGTCTTCACCTTTTGTTGGAAAGATATCATATTTACTTGTTTAAAATATTTGTGTACCTCTTTAAGTGTCACCAGTGTGGTTTACATAATACAGTGGTACCCCGGGTTACGAAATTAATTCGTTCCGTGGCGCCCTTCGTAACCCGAAATCTTTCGCAACCCGAAAAAGCCATAGGCGCTAGCGCTGGAAGCCGCGATTTCGTGCGAAAAAGCGCCGAAAAGCACCAAATTTTTTTTTCGTAAGCCGAAAAAAAAAAAAACGTAACCCGGAACAGTTTTTTCCTATGGAATTTTTTCGTATCCCGGAAATTTCGTAACGCGGTGCTTTCGTATCCCAGGGTACCACTGTACCAAAATAAGGCAATAAAACACAGATGTGACAGCTACATCCAACTTAATAGATTAAGTTGCAATGGAGCTTTAAAAAGTTACTTTTTTGATCAACAACTTTCAGAATTTCCCAGTCACCATTTATTATTATTATTATTAACCTTTATTTATTTATTATTATTATTATTAACCTTTATTTATGAAGCGCTGTAAATTTACACAGCGCTGTACATACAATCTTTTTAATTAGATGGTTCCCTGCCCTCGGGCTTACAATCTAAAAAGACATGACACAGAAGGAGAAGGGAGTGGTGGAGGGAAGGGGTAAGAGGTCCAGCAGTTCCTCTCTACCTCCGAGGCCTGGACCAAAGCAGATGGACTGGAGGGAGGGCTTGGCTTCATAATGGATGGTTAATCTTCTTCCAGGGAAAATACATACTCTCAAGTAGGATAATACATATACAGTACATAGCAATACAGGAAATGGTTCAATAAACAAGCACCAAAAGAACATCAAATAGTAAGCGACAATTATGCAATGCCTGGGAAGGCTTCTCTGAACAGGATGGTTTTCAACTCCGTTTTGAAGCTGGTTAAAGAAGTGATGGCTCTTGCTTGTGGGGGAAGAAGGTTCCAGGAGTGAGGGGCAGCAAGTGAAAGGGGGCGAATCCATGGTTTGTGACTGTGGTAGTTGGGATCTGGGAAGGTGTCCTCAATAAAAGAAACTTACCCAACATCAGGCTAAGATGCCTGGGGAAACGGAATGAGTTTGATAGAGCACTGGGGAAAATAAAATGTAATCCTGCACATTACAAGCTGCTGGAGGAAACAACTGAAATGAAACAAGCTGTTGTGGAGAGAGGCTATATAACATTTTCTCCACTCATACTTTTTTTTTTGCCTCAAATGACCTTCCCCAGTAGCTCCCACCATGAACTGCTTAAAGAGTTTTAATTGATTTATCACCTGATTTTTAACTAAATTATCCACTGATTAAATAGTTTGTACATGATCTTGTATTGAGGCTTTCCCATAGTAATATATATATATATATATATTCCTTCCCCAGACCTATCTGTAGATGCCATTAACTGAACCTGGGACCATATACCGATCTATGTGGCAACTAAGGATGTAGTGTGTTGGGGAAAATGGAGGAATGAAGGTGTTGGTTCTAAATAAGAATTCTATCCCCCAAATGAAATTTACACTCAATTCCTGAATTTCTTTCCTTGTAGTAAAACTTGTGGTAAAACTTCCACTGAACTTTAAAAAATAGAGCTTAGGCAAGGAAAAGGAGTAGGCTAAGTTACTAAGGGAATGCAAACACAGCAAATAGAAGAGCCCTAGGTGTGAATGATTTTTAATGTCTCATTCTATGCAATGCTAGAAACTTAGGGACTGAAGGAAAAATTTATTTGAGAAGTCAGAGTTCTTATGTGGAAGGGGATAATGCCCCCATTTTGCAATTTCCATAACTGCACATCTGGTTTGCGATTACACCTGAAATATATTATACAATTTTGGTCATTGCATCTAAAAAAAATGCATTGTAGAGCTGGACATGGTGTAATAAAGCGCGATCAAAATGATCAAGGAACTGGAACATCTCTTTCCAGGGAATGTGTATCCTGTTTGGAGCTGCTTAGTATAGGAAAAATGTTAAATAAAGGGAGATACAATAGGAGTGTATGAAGTGATGCATGGCATGGCAAAAGTGAATGGGGAGATGATGTCTTCCTTGCTCATAAAACTAGTGCCCATGGTGATCCACTGAAGGTAAATGGTAGGAGATTCAAAAGGAAATACTTCTTCACATAGTCCTTAGCTAATGTGTAGATTTTACTATTACAAGGCGAAATGACAAATGCTTACTTTGTTGGATTTAAAAGGTGACAAGACACAGTCATAGAGGACTGGGCTATTTGAAGCTGCCAGTAATGGTAGATATATATTTCCTCCAATAGCAGAGGCTGTTGGTCTGATCCAGACTTTTCTTATGTTTTGTAAGAACAACATGTGCTCTATCATGGAGCCAAAGTCCTACTATTGTATTTTGGATGGCACCCTTTTCAGTGTTTTCAGTGTTATAAACTAGATTTATGACCTCATAAATTTTGCAATTAAACTTTCTGATTGTTACACCATTGCCACAACAACAAATGTCCCACCAAACCCACCTTAGAAACTGGGGGTCCTGGCCATTGCTCACTGGTGAGAGGGGAGCTGAACACATCATCCTTCAGTGCTCCACTTGCCAGCACCATAGAATTCCTTCAGTTGGTGTGGCTGCCTGGATTAAGATGGATTTGGGGGCCAAATCAGGAGACAGATTATAACTAAGGCCCCAAGCAGATGGGACAAAATGTGCTGCTTTTGGCTGCTTCAGGGCTGTGGCATGCAGATTACACCCCCAGATTGTTTGGAAGCTGCTCCAAGTCTGCCTAAGGTCCACTCCTGCCAGCAGCTCATTTGGGACCACAGTAGTGGCCTGCTTTCAAAGTGGGACATCCAGTCACTGTGGTCCCTGGCCAATAGCGGGCCGATCAGGGCTGGAGTGGCCTGAGGCCACTTTAAGCTTCCAGTCTGCTTCACCCCAAAGTCATCTAGCTCCATCTCCAATGCAGCATTTTGGCTATTGTTATGTTTATATTGCTAAACTGTTATGGATTTTGTGCCACTGTGGGCATACCATCTTATGAAAAGGTGGCATATAAATAAACTGATGCTGGTGATGAAAACAGCTTTTATTTTCACATATTGCATGTCTAACAGTTTGTCCAGCACCTGTTAGCTCATGTTTCAAGTGAGAACAGAATAGATAATAATAATAATAATAATAATAATAATAATAATAATAATAGGTTTTATTTATATACTGCCCAATCACTGGGAATCCGAGTGGTTTACAACAGAGGGGATAATAGACGGTTCCCTGCCCTCAGGCTTACAATCTAAACGACACGACACAAAAGGAGAAGGGAATGGTGAAGGGAGGAGGGGATCAAGTCCAGCATTCTTCTCTCCCTCTGAGGCCTGGACCAAGGCAGATGGATTGGAGGGAGGGCTCTTCCTTCTTCCAGGCTAGCCCTGATGGAGCTGGGCCTGCCTGGTCAACTCCCTCATAGGTCAGAAGATGAAACTTATGGTGGAAGGAGTCTCTTTCTTCAGGCTAGCCCTTGATGGAGCTGGGCCAGCCTATTTACTCCCTCCCAGGCCGAAGGATGAGAATTATGGAGGGAGGAGCTTCTATCTTCAGGCTAGCCCTTGATGGAGCTATATATAGAATCTTTTTTGGCTCATGCTCTTAGTCAATGTGCAACACACTTGTTTAAGAACAATTTTTATTGCTGTTCAGAAATATAAAGCAACTGCTTTAAATTATAGTTGTGTGCATTCAAGTTGTTTCTGATTTATTGTGACCCTAAGGCAATGTTAGGGACACGGTGGATTAGTAGTTAAGAAACCAATTCGTATGGTTGGAAAACTGGAAGGTTGGCAGGAGACCTGAGTGCTGCATGATGGGGTGAGCTCCCATCACTAGTCCCAGCTTCTGCCAGCCTAGCAGTTCAGAAGCATGCAATAAATAGGTACCACTTTGGTGGAAAGGTAAATGGCATTCTGTGCAGTCATGCTGGCCGCATGACCACTAGAGCAGTCTTTGGACAATGCTGGCTCTTCAGCTTAGTAATGGAAATGAGCACTGCCCTGTACAGTCAGTTATGACTAGACATTCATGTCAAGGGAAAACCTTTACCTTTACCTTTAAGGCAATGCAATTACACAGTTTTCTGGGGCTGAGAGTGTGTGACTCATGCAAGGTCACCCAGTGGGATTCCATGGTGGAATGGGGAATTAAACCCTTGACCTACAGAGTCTTCGAACTTCATCGCACAGGCCCTGAAAAGGGCCCATTGCGTGCCAAAAAGGGGGCATTCTGGCAATGGGATGGGTCCCAGAATGCATTTTCCTGCATGGAGGAATGTCACAGTTGCCGCCAGGCATTCCAATCGCGTCCCGCTCCATTCCAGGGGACGCGATTGGGGAGAACTATTCAAAAGCTATTCAAAAAGTATTCAGGTGCGGCGTGCCTCCGTTCAGTAAAATGCGTTCTGGGACCCATCCTGTTCCCCGAACACCCCCTTTTCCACATGCAATAGGCCTGTTTCAGGGCGATGAAGTTCTTCGTCCAATTCTTGAACCACTACACCATGCTGGCACTCGTGTGTGTGTGTGTGTGTGTGTGTGTGTGTGTGTTTATAAACAAAAATTTGCTATCCCAGTTAAAAATCATTAGAGACATTTAGATGAAGTAATTCAACAAAGTGTTTAACAGGCCCAATTGATGACCTCATAATCATACAATTCAAGGGTGTTGTTTATTTGTATTTTCATGATCTTATTTTTGAGAGAACAAGTTAAGACAGAAAATCACTGGTAGTCTCTTACAATCATTTTAATAATGTCCTCTGCAGCTATTAAGCATCTAAAGAGGGTAGCTGACTCTAGCATCTGAGTATTGATCCATGCTGCTTCATTGCACTAAACTTTTAAAGTAAACCAGGTATCATATGACTTGCCCAAAGAGTAGTCTCAAACAATTAGAACTGATATTTTGTAGCACATGTTTATTATTAATAATAATAATATTCCACTTAATCTCAGGGAATCCAACAGGATTACAACAGTAAAAAAAACCAGAGTTAAAAAGAGATGCATTAAAATTCCAAGATTCCCATTCCTCCCCCAAAACATCAAAACATGATGAAACTCTAAAAAAGGATTAAACCAAAGAAAGTGTGAAGTGGCATTTAGATTTTTCAAATGGGCTTTACCATGTGCTTCATTTTTTCCAACATGGGTATCTAGTTTGTTCATCAAACATGAACAGCAGACCTGAAACAACAAGCTGCTTTTTCATGTTTTTTAAAACACTGTGGGTCTGTGGGTGTGTGTCTTTGATTTAGCCTATCCAGAATATAGACCTGTTTTCAGCTCTGTCCAGGATCTCAGCTTTTTCTCAGTGTTGCTACAATGAAAACAATGAAGTCAGAACCCTCTCCTGAAATACCTTTTGCATTTGAAAAATCTAAATGCCACTTCACCCTTCTTCTCTTGTCTGGACATTTTAAAATATGACAGAGGGACTTTTGAAACCACATCACATTACTTCATGGCAACATCAGCTCTGAATCTAAGCCTATGTCTCTCTAGAATTGTGCTTTAATGTTGTTATCACACACACAAAGCACCACAAAGATATGGATTTTTATTTTATTTTATTTATTATCCTATAAGTCACCAGTAAAACAGCTTCTGTATGCATCAGGTACATGAATCTCTTATTTTCCATTCAATGACAGTTTTGCATGTGTCAAATCATAAGTCCATTCTGCCTTGTTTTTTCCCTGTCACTTTGTCCTTTTTATTTTTTTAAAAAAGCAGAGGACATCTATCACATTTATTCCTCACTAAAATCGGTAATTTTATTACAATTTGCCTAAAATGGGTTTTTTTTAAAGTTTTTTTCATAGTACTATAACATTACAAAGGTTGTAGAAACCCACAAAACGAAGAACAGCCATGTTTTGATCTGTGAATTAGTTGGGGGAATGTGAATTATATTACTTTACTTAAAAATGTGGGACTAAACTAAATTCTCCCCAGTTTTAATAGAGATCAGTAGAATTTACTTGTAAGCAAGTATGTCACAAATGAATCTACAAACCAGTTTAGCAGCCCAGAATTTTACACTATTGTACTGGTAATTGCCCCAGCATCCAATATGAAATAGTGGCTTTTGTAAGTGGGAGGAGAAAGAAGGCATGCACTATAAGTATAGAAGCAGTGAAATAATGATGGCTAATATAACCTTGTGACAACAATAGAGACAAGGTATGCTTTGGGCAAGTTAAAAGATAAAGGTATTCCCTGTTGACAAGGTTTCAAGTCATGTCTGACCATAGGGGCCACAGGGACGTACCCAGGATTTTGGAAAGAGGGGGCTTGGGCACAGCGACACGCGCATGCCATGGGCATGCACACCATTCATTGTATATAACATAAATTAACAGAAGGGGGCAGCCCCCCCCCACACACCCTGGCTACATCACTGGGGGGCGGTGCTCATCTCCATTACTAAGCCAAAGAGTGAGTGTTGTCAGAGACTACTCTGTGATCATGTGGCCAGCATGATTGCACAGAACGCTGTTTACCTTCCCACCAAAGTGGTACCTAGTTATCTACTTTCATTTGCATGCTTTGAACTGCGTGGTTGGCAGAAGCTGGGACTAGAATCAGAAGCTCACCCCACCATGCAGCACCTGGGCCTCGAACTACCAACCTTGAGCCCCCTTTTTCCTATCAGGAGGTCCATGCCAGAGAACTCTACCCCGCCCACTTTCAGGGAATAAAATTTTGCAATACTCTCCATAGGTAAAGCTGTTAATTTCTGTAAAGTCCATAACTCTTAACTGGTTGTACAGTGGTCCCTCTCCATATGCGGGGATCTGTTCCGGATCCCTCCGTGTATGGAGAAAAATGCGTACGCTCAAACCCCATTGGCTGCAATGGGGAGCACTGCCACGGGCGCACGGGCCATACTTTGCCCGGTGGTTTAACCTTCCACATAAGGTTAAAGCTGTGTATGGCATGTCTGTGTATGGCATGGGTGCACTGTATTCTTGATATTTTGGTTTAATAAATAAATAATTTGTATCCTGCCCAACCAACGAGGCATCTGGCCGGCTATCAACAGTCGAAGTACAATTTAAAAAATACAATAAAACCAAACGAATCCCTTCCCAGCCCCCCAACCAAATAAAGCAGACAATAACAATAAACACTATCAATACAGTGGCAATCAATAGGATACTAAGAATGTTACAAATCAAACAAGGTTGATAAAAAAAGCTTTTCCCCAACCCCTCAGCACAAGTTCACATCAAAACAATATTAAACAAATTAAATATAAACATAATATCTGATAGGAAAAAAAACATTAAAATAACAATTTTATGAACAAACTAGATACCCATGCTGGAAAAAATGAAGCACATAATAAACACCATAAAAATAAATAAATATGTCAAAAGCCATAACCTATATAACATAATAAACATCAAAAACTACAGTTTATCACAATTAATAATAATTTAAAAAACCCACACACAATTGGGGTTTAATGGAATGAAAGACTAAATTTGGTTATGAATTTCTCTATAAATCTTCAGTGCATGTGCAAAAATCACAGAAATGCAGTTACTGTAATTAATTTATTGTTGTATACAACTGTAAAAAAATCTGAAATTGATTATTGATAGGGGTGGAGTTGGGGATGATTTAATCTATTTTCCTTGAAAGTCATACCAGATGTCAGATACATGATAGTAATAATAATAATAATAAAAACTTTATTTATATACCGCCTTTCCTGTAGATCAAAGCAGTTCACAACATAGTAAGCATGTGACACATGTCACAGTACAATGCAATAAAATGGCTCAGTAATTACAATAACAATTACATACTGTAGTGGGGTGAACCCACGTGTAGAGAGGACGGGGAGGACGGAAGTGGGTCAGGTGGAGGAAAGTGAGGAGAGGTGTGCAGAAGAGGAGGGGCAGAAGAAACGGAGGGAAGGATTGGAGGCCGAACCAACTGGAGGGGCGGAGCAAGAGGAGGAGAGAGAGGAAGGCCGAGGGAGGAGGATAAAAGAGCAGGGAGAGTGGTGCGCGGGAGGCAGAGGACGTCGCGGAAGAGGAGGACGGGGAGTGGCGGTCGAGTCAGGGACAGGACAGGTAAAGCGGAGCCCAGGTAGAGAGGGGGTACCCGCCACTCTCCAGACCCGGCCTACCTTCCGGAAGCGAGGCCCTCACCAAGGGGTGGAATTGAGGGACCCAAGGATGGAGGGCGTGTACAACTACTCCGACGAGGAGTTGTGGGAGAGACCACTGACCAGGGACCTGGAGGACGAGTGGTGGGACCCAAAAGGGGACAAGTGGGAGTGCAGCCCTGCCCCGCTCGACTGGGAGAAGGTGGAATACGAGCCTTTAGAGAAGCATTCTGGGGGACGGAGGAGACCCGACACCAAAGGCTCCAACGCTCGGGGAGACGTATCCACCGAGGGTCCGCCTAAGGACTTGTAAAAAGACTGTGGTTATTGTTGGCCCGTTGGCCTTTTGTTATTTCACTGGGGAAAAGAACCTGGGAAACAAATAAACACTGTTGCAGTGAAACACGTGCGGAGTAAGTTTGTTGCCCACGTGATATCTTCCTCCCTACTCCTCAGGAGTCATGCAGCCAGGCACTCCTGCCCCGCCCACACATACAATTTCCTAAAAACCTGAACCATATACAGATCTTTAAAACCATCAGTTATGTGAGGGGACTCCTTAATCTAAACAGAATCGGGAGGATACGCTACTTGAAAGAGGTGGGTTTTTAATGCCTTCTTAAAGGCTTCTAATGTGGAACAGAGTCGGATCTTTTCTGGGAGTGCATTCCAGAGGGTAGGGGCTGTCGCCATATAAGCCCTCTGGTGAGTTGCTACTAGTTTTACCTTGGGGCAATCAAGTAAAAATTTCCCCATTGTTCTGAGGGTGTGGGGCGGATTATGTAGGGAGAGGCGATCCCTCAAGTAACTCAGGCCCAAGCCATTGTGCCCAGAAGCTAATAGGCAGCCAGTGGAGAGATTTTAATATAGGTGTTATGTGGTCCAATCTCGGAGTACCTGTGATCAATCTGGCTGCTGCATTCTGAACTAGCTGTAGCTTCTGAACCTGATACAAAGGTAGCCCCATGTAGAGCGCATTACAGAAATCCAAGTGAGAGGTTACTAGTGCATGTACTATAGTTTCAAGGTCCTTTCTGTCCAGACAGGGGCGCAGTTGGCGTATCAGCCGAAGCTGGTACCAAGCACTCCTGGCCATCGCATCTACTTGAGATGACAATTATAGAGATGAATCCAGGAGTACTCCCAGACTGCGAGTTTTATCCTTTAAGGGACGCATAACTCCATCAAGGATAGGGTAGCAAATTTCCCTGTCTGGACTTGGGCTACCTATCACAAGTACCTCTGTTTTCTCCGGATACAGCTTGAGTTTGTTTTCCCTCATCCAGCCCATTACTGACCCCAGGCAGGGATCCAGAGGGGAGGTACCATCCTTAGTCACTGTATCAGTCGGTGACATGGAGAGATAGATCTGGGTGTCATCAGCATACTGATAACACTATGCTCCATGCTTCCAGATGATCTCTCCCAGCGGCTTCATGTAAATATTAAACAGCATGGGAGATAGAATGGCACGGGAGATAGGGCACTGTCCGGGAAAGCAGCCAAAAGGGCTGATAAGACAGCTAGTTTTCAAACAAACAACCCCTCCCAGCACAGGAAAAGTCAGTAAGTACACAGTCCTGGAGGTTGCAGTAGCTTTTACCAAAGGGTTTACCAGAGAATTGTCGCGGTCCGAGGTTCAGGGTAACAGATAGCGGTAGATAAAGCCGTCCAAGGTCAAGTTTCCGGGTAGTCAAGACAAGAAGCCAAGGAGCCAGAGACAGAGTCTTTCCTCTAAAAGAGTCAGATATCCACTGGCAAAGAACCACACAAGCTCCAGGTGTTAAGAAGGCAAGGGCTGGCCTTCAGCTGTGCCTGATTACGAGACGCTTCTGATAAAGCCTCGAGGATCTTCGAAGGCCTCTCTTTCTGCTCGACAGCTCATTGAAGGTAGGCACGCTGCCCAGATCCTCCTCCATGTCCACAGCCTCGGCACCAGGCAAACTTGACTGCTGAACCTGGAGGGCCATAGACTCTGCTCCAGCAGAACTAGGGCCAGCCTCTGCTCCTCCATTACAGGTTCAAGCCTGGGGCTCTGGCTCCTCCGTTATAGGTTCAGATCCAGGGCTCTAGTCCATCTGAGTCCTCCAAGCCATCTTCCAGGCTGGGCATGACAGGCACCCCTGTGGAACACCAGATGTCAGCTTCTTTAACGAGACAACTATCACCCAGCCTCACGACTGGAACTTTCCCGAGAGGTAGGATTGGACCACTGGAGCGCAGTGCCCGATACCCAACTCTCTCAGGTGTTTCAGAGGGATACCGTGGTCAATGGTATCGAAGGCCGCTGAGATGTCCAAGAGCACTAACAGGGTCGCTTTTCCCTGTCAATGCCCAGATGGAGATCATCGACTAAGGCGACCATGGCGTCTCCACTCCATGTCCCGTTCTGAAGCCAGTTTGAAATGGGTCTAGATAATTGGCTTCATCCAAAACGCTTGGAGTTGTAAGGCGACTGCCTCTCACTCACCTTGCCCAAGAATGGTAGTAGGGAGACCGGCCTATAAATGCTCATTAGCAGGGGGTCAAGGGAGGTCTTTCAGGAAGGTTTTACTATGCCTGTTTCAAAGGCGGTGGAAATGTACCATCCCGGAGAGATGTAAACTATGAGGTATAGCAGTTTTTATGACATCTCCTCCCTGAACGGTCAACCAAGAAGGCAGGGATTGAGGGGAAAGGTCGTCCTTTTCACCTGACCAAGGAGCTTGTCATGTCCTCGGTATTAACAAACTCAAAGCAATCCAGAATAACCTTGTTTCCAGAGTCACCGGAGGCCTCTGCTATAGGTTCTGTCAAAGACTGCATCAAGATCGGCCTTATCTGGGAGATTTTATCGGCAAAAAAGTCATTAAAGCATCACAGCAGGCTATAGTTGACTCTATAGGGGGTTCAGGGTGACCAGGAGAATGACACCAGCATGGTGTAATGGTTTGATGTTGGACTTGATCTTGGAGACCAGGGTTAATTCCTCGCTCAACCATAGAATCCACTAGATGACGTTGTGTAAGTCACAACACTCTCAGCACCAGAAATCCCAGGATAGGTTTACCTTAGGGTTGCCATAAGTCAAATGACTTGAAGGCCAACAACAACAATAACAACTTGAAACCAACTAATATTTGTTTTGTACAACCTCATATATGATATTTTAAAAATATGGAAATGCATTAAAATAAAGAGTAGCAAAAACATTGTTGAACTGATATATGATTTTTGTTAAGTGAGTATTGCAAAGTTTTAAGAAAAAAGATGCTGCCTCCTCCTCCTCTCCTCTTCCTCCTTCTTGTGGATTCTTCTTTCTCATCATCTTCTTCTCAAGTCCAATTGCAGAATAATAACGATTCTATGGTTGCTACTTGACTCCAGGCACTGGATGAGAATCAGAGTTGCTAGCAACCCATCTTCCTTCATTTTCCTTAGGCCTCAGCAGGAGGGAGGCTTGGAGCAGCCTTTGGCACCTCTAACTGTGCGTGCCACCGAGCAGTGCAAGGACCATGTTAACCAGTGCCATGGACCACGGCTGGCTGTCATTATTGTTCTGTAACAGATTGCCAGCAAGGGCCTGAACAGAAGGGCCAAAAACACCACCTTATGGCCAATCCTGGTTGTGGTTCAGATGACACACCCTCCCAGATCAGACTGAAGCTGTTCGTGGCAACCTATGGTATCCCAAACCTGGCTGCAAAAGGAGGCAGAAAAGTGCTCCTTGTGGCAGTCCATTGTGGACCACAGTGGTGGCGGCCTCGGACCGCAGTGTCTGATATGCAGTCCTCCACTGCTTGGGGCACAGTTATGGTTGGAGCAGTTGGAGGCCACTCTAAGCTGCCCATCTGCTTGAGGCCATGGAACACTTTTTTACGCAATTTTTGTGGCTGGGTTTGGGCCGCTCGACTGCTGTGGCACAGCTTCGGCCAATCTAGGGTGTGTGTTCATCTGAATGCCATGCCTCCAGATTGGCCTGAAGGGGTGCTTTTGGCCCATCTGTTTCTGGCCTTAGTTAAGTTTTTATCAGGATTGTACAGTTTTTCTTCTGTCCCTAGAAGGATCCTGTGACAAAATTTGAAACCCTTGATTAAACCAGTGCTCTCAAACCTCTTCTATGCTCTCACCCTTAGGAAATGTTTGCGCATGTTCTCACCTGCTACAAACAATATCATATTTGAAGAAGAAAATAATTTCTTCTTAATCACAAATTAAACCAATACATGTGGGTGAACAAACTGAACTTTAAAAAAGCTTTTAACTCAGTGCATAAATGCCATTCTAAGTTGAGCAATTAGATTCCAATTCAGAAAAGTGTAAACTATTGTAAATTGCAAATTCTCTTCTCTTGATTAAATAAACAATGTACAACAACCACCTACACCACTTCTCAGGCACACAGGAAGCTAGCTGATATGCTCGTGATTCCTCACTCAACAACATAAACCACTCTTTGCTACATCCTCTGAAATTAAATCTTGCACCCCTAGGATGTGAGCATCCAAGCTGGGATTTAAACATATCTACAATCATTGATAACACAAGCAGAGCTACATAAGCATATTGGTAACACAAGCAAGCTACATAAGGATATAGATAGCTTTGGCTTGGGCCCGAGTTTTTGAGGGAGCGCCTCTCCGCATACAATCCGCCCTGCACACTCTCAGAAAACAGGGAAACATTTGTTAGAGTGCCAGGGGAGACGGACAACAACTCACCAAAGGACATTTAAGTCGACAGCTCCGATCCTCTGGAATAAACTTCCAGACGAAATCTGGCTTGTTCCACCTTGAATGCCTTTAAGAAGGCCTTGAAGACTCATTTATTTTGGGTATACCCTCCTGACCCCTTGTAGAATGCTATTCCCTGACGGAAGTTCATTTGGATTGACTGATAGATTCTGTGATTGATAGATTTTATCTTGTGTTTGTGTGTAGATTTTAAATTTTTTATTGAATTGAATGTATTATTGATTATTGTTATATTGCGTTGTATACTTTGCATATTTTTTGAGAAACTGTAAACCTCTTTGATCTGCTGGAAAAGCAGTATAAAAATATAAGATTATTATTATTATTATTATTATTATTATTATTATATTTTATTATTATATTATATTTTCACTTCTCCGTTCATCCGGTATGTCAAATGAAGTACTAAAATTCTCCCTTTAACAAAGAGGTTCAGAAAAGGCTAGGTAGACACATTATTGCCTATCTTTAACTGTCTCCTTTGGACTTTGGGGCTGCATCCACCCTGGAGACATAACCCTGTTTGACACCACTTTAACTCTTTCTGGCTCAAGGCTATGGATCTGGGAGTTGGAGCTTGTTGTGGGCCAACAAACTTCAACTCCCAGAATTCCATAGCTTGAGCCAGAAAGAGCTTAAGCGGTGCCAAACAGGTTATGTCTCCAGTGTGGATGCTTCCTAGGATTCCCTCTCTGATGTAGAGTCCAGTGTTGCGTAAGTTGCATAGACTTCTGTTCATGAAGCAAAACATCTCCTTCCCCCCTTTCCCTGCATGTTCCACATTCACCCCAAACCTGATCTGTAGGACCCCTGAACCCTGAGTTTCACCATCTATGAAATGAAAGTGCTCCATTAGCACCATTAGTTTATCTCAGTGAACTATGGACTGTTCTGCTTTTCAGCTGGTTTATCTTTTGAAACCCAACAATATCAAGTGATGGTGACCATTTTGCAAATGGGATTACAGATTTAGTATCACACAACATTGAGTAATGTTTCTAACTGGTCAGTTCACACATTCATCTTCCAGTCAAGAAAATATGAAGCAAATACAGTCAGCCTTTCTTATCCATGGATTTTTTATGCAAGATTCACCTCCACAACTTGACTATATACCCCCCTCAAATAAATAAATAATAAATCCAAAGCAGATCTTTATTTGCCATTTTATTTAAGCGACACCATTTTACCATGCCATTGTATATAATGGGACTTGAGCATCCACAGATTTGGGTATCCACAGGGGATCCTGGAACCAAACCCCAGTAGATACCAAGGGCCCACTGTGTAGGAAATCACCTGTGAACTAGTTCTCTGCCTCCCATGATTTGTGTTGCATTACATTCTACTCTGTAGTATTTCTATCAATCAGTTAAAAGAAATCAGTTAAAACATTACACATAACTAGGTGCTGGGAAGATGTCTGTCCAATCACTGTTGAATAAATACTGGACTTGATAGATTTTGCATGATCCAGCATTAGTACTCACTTCTTATATCATCACTGCTCTGTTGAATGTTGCTCTAAATGTACTGACTAACAGTAAAGTACACTTTGTCCTATGAGTGTCTTACGGACAATCCCTTGGCTTTTTAGTCAGAACATAACCCTGCCCCCTATCCTGCCTTACCATATAATTTTTTCCCAAGAACGTTTTAAGAGATCCTAAGTCATTTACAGTAATAACCCGCACCTGGTAGATATGCAAGGCACAAATCAAGAACAGCATGTGTGTTGTGGGCAAGCCTGTCACATACAGAGCAGCTTGTGCCTCTTTGGCTACAGATGCTAAAGCTAACCATTTTGTCCGTGGTGACTAGCTTTGTTTTGTTTTGTGTTTTCTGTTTTGTAAATGCCATTGTAAGGCCAATGTGAATGCTGAACACCATTACTTATCTTGAAGGCGTATTAGCAGGGCGAGCAATATGTAAAATTGTCCATTAAAATGAAGTTGAAGATTGGCAGTAGGTATGAAAGGTAATGCTGAAGGCCTTGCTGCAGTGCATGTGTCTCTTGTATGTGGAATCACTGGAATGGTGCAACCAGTTGTAGGTTCAAGGTCGCTGCTGACATTCAGCTGTCATGGCTTTATTGTCTGCATGCCTTCTCTCCATTGGACATTCAGGGTACTTTTGCAATCACAAAGAACCGGTCCATGATACCATTACACTTCATGCACACACATTGATACAGTCTAAACTGTATTTGTTAGCAGGCCATTGAAACTACAACTTGCCAAACCTCGCTAACAACATAGATTCCTTTTAAGAGTAAAATTTAGCATTGTCTTTTCTTCAGTTATTTGCACAACCCACTAACTGAAAAACAACAACACAAACTGCATCTTAATGCCAGACTGCTTGTTATCTAGAAAAAAATTGTCTTAGTAGATTTCAGGAGTTTGTCTATTTTGGAAATGGATGCAGGGAAAGAAGAGATAACATTTATAGATACATAGACAGATCCGTATATGTAAAGAAGAGGGAG
>NC_056523.1:282449093-282568926 GCF_019175285.1 Sceloporus undulatus
AGAAAAGGCTAGGTAGACACATTATTGCCTATCTTTAACATGTCATCCTTTGGACTTTGGGGCTGCATCCACCCTGGAGACATAACCCTGTTTGACACCACTTTAACTCTTTCTGGCTCAAGGCTATGGAATTCTGGGAGTTGGAGCTTGTTGTGGGCCAACAAACTTCAACTCCCAGAATTCCATAGCCTTGAGCCAGAAAGAGCTAAAGCGGTGCCAAACCAGGTTATGTCTCCAGTGTGGATGCTTCCTAGGATTCCCTCTCTGATGTAGAGATCCAGTGTTGCGTAAGTTGCATAAGGACTTCTGTTCATGAAGCAAAACATCTCCTTCCCCCCTTTCCCTGGCATGTTCCACATTCACCCCAAACCTGATCTGTAGGACCCCTGAACCCTGAGTATTTCACCATCTGATGAAATGAAAGTGCTCCATTAGCATCCATTAGTTTATCTCAGTGAACTATGGACTGTTCTGCTTTTCAGCTGGTTTATCTTTTGAAACTCCAACAATATCAAGTGATGGTGACCATTTTGCAAATGGGGAATTACAGATTTAGTATCACACAACATTAGAAGTAATGTTTCTAAACATGGTCAGTTCACACATTCATCTTCCAGTCATCAAGAACATATGAAGCAAATACAGTCAGCCTTTCTTATCCATGGATTTTTTATGCACAGATTCAACCATCCACAACTTGACTATATACCCCCCTCAAAATAAATAAATAAATAAATTCCAGAAAGCAGATCTTGATTTTGCCATTTTATTTAAGCGACACCATTTTACCATGCCATTGTATATAATGGGACTTGAGCATCCACAGATTTGGGTATCCACAGGGGATCCTGGAACCAAACCCCAGTAGATACCAAGGGCCCACTGTGTAGAGAAATCACCTGTGAACTAGTTCTCTGCATCCCATGATTTGTGTTGCATTACATTCTACTCTGTAGTATTTCTATCAAAATCAGTTAAAAGAAATCAGTTAAAAACATTAGCACATAACTAGGTGCTGGGAAGATGTCTGTCCAATCACTGTTGAAATATAAATACTGGACTTGATAGATTTTAGCATGATCCAGCAATATAGTACTGTACTAACATTCTTATATTCATCACTGCTCTGTTGAATGTTGCTCTATAATGTACTGACTAACAGTAAAGATACACTTTGTCACTATGGGTGTCCTTACGGACAAATCCTTTGGCTTTTTAGTCAGAAAATAACCCTGCCCCCTAATCCTGCCTTACCAATATAATTATTTTTCCCAAGAACGTTTTAAGAGATCCTAAGTCATTTACAGTAATAACCAGCACCTGGTAGATAATGCAAGGCACAAA
Organism: Sceloporus undulatus; assembly: GCF_019175285.1. Classification (NCBI taxonomy): domain Eukaryota; kingdom Metazoa; phylum Chordata; class Lepidosauria; order Squamata; family Phrynosomatidae; genus Sceloporus; species Sceloporus undulatus. The sequence goes on from NC_056523.1 coordinate 282,450,438, forward strand.
TCAAGAAACAGCATGTGTGTTGTGGGCAAGCCTGTCACATAACAGAGCAGCTTGTGCCTCTTTGGCTACAGATGCTAAAGCTAACCATTTTGATCAGTGGTGACTAGCTTTGTTTTGTTTTGTGTTTTCTGTTTTGTAAATGCCATTGTAAGGCCAATGTGAATGCTGAACACCATTACTTATACTTGAAGGCGTATTAGCAGGGTCGAGCAATATGGTAAAATTGTCCATTAAAATGAAGCTTGAAGATTGGGCAGTAGGTATGAAAGGTAATGCTGAAGGCCTTGCTGCAGTGCATGTGTCTCTTGTATGTGGAATCACTGGAATGGTGCAACCAGTTGTAGGTTCAAGGTCGCTGCTGACATTCAGCTGTCATGGCTTTATTGTCTGCATGCCTTCTCTCCATTGGAACATTCAAGGGTACTTTATTGCAACCACAAAGAACCGGTCAATTGATACCATTACACTTCATGCACACACACTGATACAGTCTAACATGTATTTGTTAGCAGAGCCATTGAAACTACAACTTGCCAAACCTCGCTTCTAACAACATAGATTTCCTTTTTAAGAGTAAAATTTAGCATTGTCTTTTCTTCAGGTTATTTGCACAACCCACCATAATTGAAAAACAACAACAACATAAACTGCATCTTAATGCCAGACTGCTTGTATTCTATGAAAAAAATTGTCTTAGTAGATTTCAGGAGTTTATGTCTATTTTGGAAATGGATGCAGGGAAAGAAGAAGAATAACATTTGATAGATACATTAGACAGATCCGTATATGTAAAGAAAGAGGGAGTTCTTATTTAGGCTGTGGATGCCATAGAAAGCCAATTGCTTAGAAATGAAATAAGAGTGTGGAATGAAAAGAAGGAAAACATAAGCTTGGGTCAGGGAAGAGGCAGTGATTAGCTCCATTGTTAGGGGCTCCTTGAGCTTCATTGGGTCTAAAGAAAAAATTCACTAATGAATCTATTGAAGCTTGCCAAAACTTTGTGTTGAAGACAAGTTAAGTTACGATGTTTCTCTAAGACATGGTAGTAAAGCATGTTAAAACAGAAAACAGAGCATGTGTCTCAAGTTAAACTTTACTCACAGAAACTCACAGATAACTTTATGAGGATTTTATTGTACACATTTACAATATTTTTATGTACAGCTCATTACAATAGAAAATAAAATCAGCAATAATCCAATTAAATCCATTTTCAAGAAGTATGAAACATAGAAAGCATATGTGCAGCAATCTAGCTGCTAATCAGTATGAGATGGGAAATACTAAAAACCAGTGCTTATTTGGTCAACCTTCCTGTAGCCAGCTGTGTAATGAAGACTTTTGTTTGATTGATACTTAAAACAGTTTCCTCTAACTGCTTTTAAATATTTGTGGTTTATTTATTTTGAAAAACAGCATTGTTATTACTAATGCTTCTAGGCAAATGCAAGTTCCTTACTTTATGTCACCAGACTAAATTGTATATAAAAATAACAATGAAGTTGCAATCCTAAACACAATTACTAAGGAATATATCTCCTAAAATCAATGGAAATTTCTGCGTAAATGTAATTGGGGACTGTCATGTTAATTATTTTATCTGAAATATGCACAGTTCTATGTATCTGGTATTAGAATATCTGAAAAGCTCTAGAATAACAGCAGGAAAAATCTCTGTTTTATTGTCACAGAAATGTTATAGCAGAAACACATAAGGGCAGAGAAAACTTTTCATACGCTGTTATTCCAATGTGTCTCTGTTTTGATGGGTAGACCACCTCTCCAAAGGTTATAAGGTTGCTGAGAAAGCCAACAAGGGGGGCAATTAGTGTCAATTATTATGGTGTTTAGGAGTCATTGAACAGCTTCCCTTAGTCACATTTTGAACACTTGATCCAACATCCCAGAAGTGAATGGTAGATAAATGTTATGACCACTTTATTCCAGGATCCAGACCAGTCTTTCTAAAGTTCTTATAGACAGAAGTGAGGTACTTGTTTACAGCCCATGGCCTTACTGTCTCACTTTTTACAGTACACTTTATTTCCTATTCATGGGATGTCTTTTAAAAAGCAACAACAAAATTTAGGGTCTTTAATAATGATGAGAAATGTAATAAATTATTAATGCCATGTTAAAGACCTTCTTTTTTCCCCAAAAATTGTAAAACAGTACAAGCCATGTTTTGAATGATAACAATTCTGAGACTTGGCTGGACATCAAGATGAACATGTAATCACACTCTACAAAGCAGAAACAAAATGAAATAATCTTCACACTTTAGGGGATTATTGTACCAAAAATCATTATCAAATTCAATAAACCAATCAACTTTATAGTGATCACTGATTGGTAACAATACACCTATTAGAAAAAGAAATTTCTAGTACTGTATAAGCTTTTGTGGCGTCCGGTATACTTCATCAGATGGATATGATACTGATGTCTGAAAAATGTATGCTAGAAAATTCTTTTTTTCAATTAGTCTCATAGGTGCGACTGGATTCTTTTATATCTTTTAATGCTGTAAACCTCTAACATTGCTATGTCTGAGGACTACACACATCAGTTGTGTGAGAGCTGAGTATTTGGTTTTTCAGAAGAGGTTAAATAAAACTGCTGGGTCAAATATACAATTCTCTCTTTTATCTCTCTCTCAAAGAAGACAAAATTTGCTCTTAGATATTCAGGTTTGCACCTTGTATCTGTCTGAAGGGCAAGTTATCCATGTAAGGATATGCAAGAGACAAAGCTACCAAAAGTGCCATCTTTGGAAAACTTTATGTTGTTAACAAATCTAGCCTGCTTTCACATAGTAAGGGGCTCTACAGATGGGCAGCATGTAGCCGCTTCTTTTAGCCCTGGATCATTGCTGCAGCAACTACACACTGCGGCAATGATCTGCTCCCCCTACAGAGCAAAAAGAAGCTGCTCTAAACAGCTTCCTGGAAATGATGTCATAATCACCGTGGCATGGTGTCATAATGCCCCTTCCGTCCAGTGTCATTTGGGTGCTGTGCCCGGCATGCACCATGATGGTGCATGCCATGTGGATGGGTGCACACCATAATGGCAGCCAGGCGGTGTGGTAAGGGGTTGGAGCCGATCAGTAGAGCCCCTAAGAAGAGTGGAAATGGAAAGGCAGTTATCGTTAAAGCTAGGGCCCTTCAACTAATGATGTAGAGAACAGCAACTGGCAGGTGATGAGGGCAAATGTTGAAAAATAAAACAGCATGGGCATTTTGGGTTCCACAAGGAACCACAAAAGCCACTCACTGCAGCATTATAGTTTTCTATTCTTTAGCCCCATTTTAGTCTGAGCATGGCTACCTGGACATGTACATAGTTGGCTATGGAAGATCATTTTTTATTTGTTACAAAAATGATTCTGTCTCCCAAAATAGATGTGTATATCACTGGAGCAGTCTCCATTTCATGCTTGCAGTTTGATAGGGCTATGGTTTAAGAGAGCCTGAAATACAAAATTGTGTATGGTAGTGTGTGCCTGGGTGTGTTAACTTTTTGTTTCATACATGAATTGATACATATGGCTTTCTACAGCATATCCTCTCCCCTGTGCAATTAAATCATTTAAGTCCAAGGCCTCCAAAAGCCTACATTCATCACTGAATGGAAAGGTACTGATGATGTATGGAGCATTAATATACAGTGCCTGTCAGCTATGCAATAGAGTGTGTGTGTGTGTGTGTGTGTGTGTGTGTGTGTGTATGTGTGCGGGCATGTGTGTGTAAATTCCTCAGTATTTTATGCAAAAGATGTTGTAATCTGAAGCAACTGGCATATCAGACCCATAAGATGTTTATTGTTGCAGTTGGACAGATATAGCCTGTGCAGATATAGCCATAGCTTTGTCTGTTTCTGAACAAGTTGGATCAACTCGGTCTTGTGTGAGCTTATCATGTTTATCATATAGCTGAAAATCTAACAGTGTCCCATTTTTGTGATGGAAAATTTTGTGTATCTAGGAAGTTCATACCATTTTATGCCAGCCTAGTTTGTATACAAGTTGAATATACTTTATCTGCAATTCCAAAATTTGAAATATTCCAAACTCCAAAAAAGTCTACATGAACAGCTGTGATGGTGACACCTATGCTTTCTGATGGTTCAGTGTACACAAACTTTGTTTCATGCACAAAATTTTGAAAACATATTATCTATAAAACTACTTTCAGGCTATGTGTATTAGGTGTATACAAAACATAATTTCATGTTTGGACTACGGTTCCATCTCCAAGATATTGCATTATGTGAAAATATTCCAAAATAAATAAATAAATAAAATCTGAAATCCAAAATATTTCTGGTTCCAAGCATGTCGGATAAGTGACACTCAACATGAACTTTTAAAAAATATATACAGTCGAACCTCGCCTTATGCGGGGGATCTGTTCCGGACCCCCCCACACGTAAGGCGAATTCTGCCTATGCTTGAGCCCCATTCAAGTGAATGAGACTCATGCACATGCACCTCATTCATATGAATGGGATGCGCCGCCCCTTGCGCCCCGTGCGCACATAAACTCAAAGCTGCGTGCAGCATATAATATAGCGTATAACCCACGTGTAATGTGGGTGCACTGTATACTGTTGTGTGTTCTTAAACATCCATAGTCAAAACTCAATGACATACTGTGTAGTAACTATTCAGCCAGTGACCGGAATCCTATAGTTAGTCCCCCTAGAGCAGATCTGCTTTATCCATTGGATTTTTCTACATCATCATCATCATCATCATCATCATCAATTTTATTTATGTTTTCCTGCCTCTCCCAATGGATCGAAGCGGGATTACAGTCAAAATATATAATACAATAATATAATACACAATGCAAATAGTTCCAATAACAATTATTTAAAATCAGAGTATGAAACAATGTTCTATCTAAAACATGCTGTGTGCCTAACTATTCAATAATTCACTCAGTGGATCTACTCTAGTTGGGACAAACTAATAAGATTCATTTTTAATCTCCAGGAGCAAGGCAGCAACCACACAGCAGCAATCCTAATGCTATCTAAATTGTAAATAACTACATACAAATATAGATATGTTCCTAGCTATCATGAAATCTGAGGATTGCCAAAGCATGAGAAATAGTATGTTCTTCTTGTACCATTTATCCAGCTATGGGGAACTATCTAGAGATTGTCTGGACAGAATTAGTTGTTTAGGGACTCAGTTCTTTCATTGGCTGTGTGGAGCATGTTGTTTCCCATCAGTGGAAAGTGGCTGGAATGCTTCTCTACTTTATAATATCTGCTGCATCATTTACCATCAATGAAGTTTATCTTATAGCAGTAATGCTATGAGTGTTGGCGAGACATAGAACTATACACAGTTCAAGCATAGAACACCTGATGCTGTTAACAAAATAAGAATATGAAGCAAAAGGGAGAGTCTCAGTTGTCAAAGGAGGAGGAGGAAATGGCATAAGCTCTATAAGGATCCATCTGGAATTGAAAGCTGAGTTCCATCCAATCACTTCCAACAACCACACTGTTCAAGCAATATCAGCCATGTTAGTTCTGTCACTGAAACCTAAAATTGTTTCTAAACTAAACCTGAACATTCAAACCTGGCGCCTCTTGTTTCACTAACAAGACCCTAAATATCTATTGAATAGGCTACTGATTATGTTTCTTTCAACTAAAGTCTTACTCAGATATTATTGGAGAAAGGTTAATTAACCAGAGGTAAAGAAATAACCTTCCGAAGCAAATGTATAACTGCAATTAGAAAGATTTTCAGTTGTAACAGTAGCATTTCACGCTGATCAAAATTAGACGTTTTAATTGTAGTGTCTCATTCTCTTGGAAAATAGACATAATCCTTTCATATTGACTAAGGTAAAGGACTCACTCTTGCAATCTGTGTTTTTGTTACTACCTTCAAACTAAGGCAGAATTTTGTATGATATGTCAGCCTGAGAGACTTTTCCTTCCATCTTACACTGTACTACAAAAGATCTACCTGGCTCATGATTGGCTGTTTACTGAAGGGTGGAAACAGCTCGCCTTCTTAAATAAGCATGTTGCTGTTGAGAAATGATGGTTTGTTTGAGGCCCTTGATGAACACACACACCCCTACTTCTTCTATTTTGCTAGCCAAAAATGTTATTTTATAGACATTGTTTTACTACAAACTGGTAAGCTGTTTTGATTAACATTGATAGAAAAGAAGGGAGGGATCTTCAGGGAAAAAATGCTATATTAAAGGCTAAGAGTCACTGTGCACTTACTTAAAAAAAAAACCCTCCATGGGTGCAAATTTAGTGTAGTGGTTTGGTGGTGGACTCGGACTTTCTGGGAGAATAGAATTCGAATCCCAGCTCAGCCATGGAACCCAGTGGGTGATCTTGGGCAGGTCATACTCTCTGAGCCTCTGAGGATGGCAATGGCCAACCTCATCTGTATAAATCTTGATAAGAAAACCCTATGATCCATCATAAATTGGAGTCGACTTGAACTCAAACAACAATAACAACTGCAATTATTGAAGTAAATGTTTATAAAATTATCTGGGGATGAAAAAAGAGTGGGACTACACATAGCCCAAGGCTGTTTTTGCAGCCCTCGACCTTCCTAGACTTTCTTGGGCATTTGATAGACTTCTTAATAGAAGCCAGCAGTAAAGTCCCAAGGGCTAGCTTGGCTCGAGACCCATGCTGACTATCAATCATTGACATCTTCCAATCTGATCAGTGGAACTTAAATAAGTTCCTGATGAGGCAGCTGTCACAGCGGACGAAGTGGCACTGATGGGCTTTGGTGGGAGCCCTAATGGCAGAGGTGGGCAGGGCTACTGCCAAAACTCTTTTGAATGCTATAGAATGTTCCAACCTTAAGGCGAGCCTTGCCCTATATTTAAAGAGCACACAGAAGCATACAATAAACTCTATTTAAGACAATGAACAACAATAACAATAATTATAAAAACTACAATAAATCATGCATTATTTAAAACCAGACAGGTTAAAATATGTTAACACAGTTTAAAACAATGCCAACTGTAACTGTGCGTCTAGAGTTGACTGTATTAAAAATTATATATCCTCCTTCACCACCCCCTGAAAAGAAGAAATACATGAAAAGAATGAACTCAAAAGCAGTGAAAGAAAATGACAAAAATTGCATAGGCCGAGATCCAATGTCATAATGGTGAAGCATAGATCTCCCTCAGCCTGGTGTTTCTGATGATACATAACAAAATCTAGGAGAGGGGTGCATCTCTATTCTTCTGCCCACTGATAGGTGGCAGGGGTACACCAATACTTATTTTGGTTGCTCTTGAGCATGGAGGAAAAAAGAAGGAGTCTCCACTTCCAGAGCAGCTACTTCATTCCTGGAAACTCAAAATCAATGGCTGAGAAGATAGAGTTAGCTTGGCTCTTGTTGCACGCTAGACTGAGGGAGGACTTGTGGAAAGAAGAACTGGATATTTCCTTCTACATAGTCCAAAAAGTGGCATATGCAGACATAATCCCCAGTTCTGCCTGCATCCATCATCAACAAGATACCAGAAGCCAGTGGTAATATCCAGAGCTTAGAAAGTTCGTGAGTTTTTATTTTTATCTTTATTTTTTTGGTGGGAATACAAATACCAGAATCCATCAGCCAGCACGAGAGTTATATTTCAAAAGCTCACTAAGCTAGCAGTGTTTTATCACTAAGGTTTCTGGGCATCTGTTATTATAAGGGGATGTCCTCTTTGGAGAGCTTTTTTTCTTTTATTTAGTCTGAATCACAGATTCCCCACTCCCAAAAGCACATGTATTTGGATGTGGACCCTTTACAAAGGCAGAAATGCATATATCATGTCATTTTATGAATATGAACAATATATTAATTTTACAGACAAAGACATGGCTAAAATAACTGAAATCAATACTTGCATTTGCTATTTAGATAAAGCACAGAACTTATAGCTACTTTCAGCCCTTCATGTAATGACTTTGTTCTTTATGGCTATTTTGAAAACCTGGTAACACTATTTGCCACTACAATCCACAGGCTACTTGATCCATTTCAAACTGGCTTCAGGTTGGGATATGGATTGGAGATTGCCCTGGTCGCCTTGGTCGATGATCTCTGTCTGTGCATCGACAGGGGAAATGTGGCCTTGTTGGTGCTCTTCAGCCTCTCAGCGGCCTTCAATACCGGCATAGACCATGGTATCCTTCTGGAATGCCTGAGAGAGTTGGAAATCGCTGGCTCTGCTTTGCAGTGGCTACATTCCTATCTCTTGGGCAGCTTCCAGATGGTGATGCTGGGGGACAGCTGCTCCTCTACGAGAGAGCTGACATCTGGCATCCCTCAGGGTGCCATTCTGTCCCCCATGCTGTTTAACATTTACATGAAGCCGCTGGGTGAGATCATCCAGAGACATGGGGCGGGGTGTTATCAGTACGCTGATGACACCCAGAATTACTTCTCTATGTCGCAGGCTGTTTCAGCGACCAAGGAGGGCATCTCCCCTCTGAATGACTGTCTGAGGTCAGTAATGCATTGGATGAGGGAAAATAAAAAGCTGAATAATAATAATAATAATAATAATAATAATAATAATAATAATGATGGAGGTAACCCCCCTCTGGGCATGGAGATAAGTCCACCTGTCCTGGACGGGGTCACACTTCCTCTAAAGGACTGTGTTCACAGCTTGGGAGTACTCCTGGAGTCATCTCTCCAACTGTCATCTCAGGTTGATGCGATGGCCAGGAGTGTATGTTATCAGCTTCGGCTGATATGCCAGCTGCGACCCTACCTGGAGCAGCAGGACTTAGAAACGGTTGTACATGCACTGGTATCCTCTCATCTTGACTTCTGTAATGCGCTCTACATGGGGCAACCCTTGTGCCACGTCCAGAAGCTTCAATTGGTACAAAACATGGCAGCCAGACTGGTCACTGGAAAATCTAAATTTGACCATATTACACCAATTCTAAAATCATTACACTGGCTGCCCATTAGCTTCCGGGCACAGTACAAGGTGTTGGTTATTACCTATAAAGCCCTACATGGCTTGGGTCCAGCTTACTTGAAGGAACACCTCCTCCCTTACAATCCTTCCCACACACTCCACTCTTCAAGGAAGAATCTCTTACAGTCGAGCAGAACTAGATTAGTGGCAACGTCCCAAAAAACCTTCTCTGTTGCTGTTCCAAAAATCTGGAATAACCTCCCTGAAGAAATTTGCCAAATATCCTCAAGTGAGGCTTTTAAGAAGGCGGTAAAAATGACTCTCTTCAGGCTTGCCTCTCCAGACTGACTAGATCATGAATGAAGAAACCTGTCCATATCTGCTCCTATGTTTTGTTGTTACCATGTAATGAACAATGTTTCTTTGATATTTTATGATGTTGTATTACTTGATCTCATTTTACAAACTGATATTTTAAGGAGAATAGGATAGGGGGAGGGGAGACCTTGTTGTTATTTACTTGTATTTTAAACTCTGTTGTTACCCACCTCGATCCCCAAAAAGGAAGAGGCAGGATATAAATAAAATATTATTATTATTATTATTATTATTATTATTATTATTATTATTACATTAAAGAACTATCCCACAAATTCACATAGGACTACTGTGTAATTAATGGTTTATGAACTGCAGCTTAAAAATGGCTTCGTTGTTATAAATAGCATGTGATTATTGTAGAAGAGGGGACTGCTGTCGCCACCTGGACTCCAGTTCCCCACAGCACTCTGAGGCATCATTTACTTTGATGCAATTTGCTCAGCCAAAGTGTTCAGTGGAACGCGGATGATAACTACAGACCATTTTGTGGAATTTCTGCTTTCTCCAGCTTTCTTGCTTACCATGGCTTAATTAGACTTGAAATTGTCCTTTATTAATACTAAGAAATTGACCCAATGTCACCTGGGTTAACGTTGACAGTTTCACTTATAGCTTAAATGAGAAAAAAGGTTTGACTGGTGCCATCTACAAACAATAAGATTTGTTTCATGCCAAGTTGCATGAAAAATGGTCCCCAAACAGGGGAAGAAAAGCTATCAAAATCTAAATATGAAGTTTGCCCTAAATTTGTACATAAATGTGCATTGTGGAACAAAAATTATACAGAAATTTGAAATGTTTGACCAAGTGGTATATTAATCAGTTGGCAGACTGGATATAAAACTTAACTATGGTTTTCATTTGGTTCCCATTACATAACATACCAAGTCTGGCAACTGTGATCAAACATGTGCAGTTGTCTCACATAACAAATGGACAAGACACTTTAAATTATAGTACTGTATAGATTAGCCACTTTTAAGTTAAGGCAGGTACATATAAGTATTTAAAAAAAATTATGATGAATCTTTTGTAACAGATAACTGGTCTGACAATTTTAGTGTTTTGTGGCTTGTTTATTATTTGGCTTGTTGATGATGTTTACCAAAGGAGACACTTCCTTTCAGGTCCAGTTCTTAGAACCTCAGGGCTCTCTTTTAGCCAGTTCAGCCTAATGGAATTAAAGCTGACATGTTTCAAGCCTATTCCTTTGCAAAATAAATGTAAAACAATGGCTCGGATTTCTAATAAAACTCTTTTGAGCTGTGCAAGGTTCAAATCCCCCCCCCTGCTCATTTTATACATCTGCATATAAAGACCAATAAAAGAGGAGTACAACAAGATAAATCAACATGAATCTAAGAATCTACTGCAGCATATTAAATGGTGGAGTCTCACTGAAAGAGAGGGTGACCCTGCGGCTTCTTGCAGTTTGAAGCTAATTGTTTTGGTCAGGATGGGAACGTCTGGAAGTCCACTGCAGTGTCCCACCAGCAAGGCTTCAGTAACTGAGCTGGCCTGCAGAGAATGAACCCACTTTGTAGCGACACAGCGGGCTCAGACACCACCTATTCTGCTCTCCAAACTGTCATGCATAACAACTTTATTGTGCTAAATTGAACTTGAAAGCAACCAAAGGCTATGAGAAGGAGAGGCTATGAGAAAAGCATGCTGTCAGTGCTGGCAAAGGCTGACCTGGAAAGTAGGCTCAGAGACAGGAGAATAAAAGATCAGGGCCCATGAACACAGCATATTGTTTCATTTTAAAGTATGATTCCCATACCAGAGAAAGTAGCAAATGTGATGTAAATTTATTTAAATGGATTCCACGGCTAAAAAGTTTGCCAGCCGCTCTTATCCAACTTTCCCAGCTCTCTGATTCGTTACATACAGTGGGAATATAATGACATATAGTCATCATTGTAACAGCTTCTTTGCAGGGGCACAATGATGATTAATAGCTAGCAGCAAATTTTCACATGGGCTCTAAAGCACTATAGCGCTAAGCAGCCAAACACTCCCAAATCCCCCTTTTCTGTTCCACTGAAAAGTCCTCTCCTTGTACCTTGCAGATATGAACAAAGCCTATCTTAATTCCAATCAGCTTTTCCTCATTCAAAGAGACCTTCTCTTTTTCATAATTGATTCATGTGCATTTTTAGTCTTTCACTGAGTCTGAGCTATTTTTCTTCTTTTCTGTGTACTTTTCTGGTAAGCAGAATCATTTAAGCAATAATTTGTTTTTTTCAAAAAGAATCTATTGAATAGATTTATTTCAATTAGTTCAACATTATTATTTTTAAAGTAGAGTAAAGCAAAACTGAAGAAAATAACTCTTCACTTTCTGAGTTCTTTGAAATGAGCTACCTTAGAGCTCAGAGGTAGGAGCTCACAATAAAACCCAGGCAAAGATAAGTCAAAGACTTGAGTGCAGCAACAATGCATGGGTTCTATTTATTGTACAAGACCTCATTCCCATGAGAGACTTACAGCTGAAACTCCTTTTTTGTGAGGGGGGTGGGGAGGGATAGTTATTTTAATAGATAAAAGCAACTTTGAAGGCATTTTCAGTTTTGTCAGTTTATTAAAAAAAAAAAACCCTCCAAAACCCCTCTGTCACTGTATTTCAGAATTACCGCTACTTGTTTTGCATAGAAATACACTGCACACTAAATTTGGCACTCGTGTTTCAGTGTTTTTGTGTTTTCTCTCCCCCCCCCCCCCCCCCTTATATAGCTTTGTAAAAGCAGTTACTTTCTATTTATATCAGTATGAAAATAGTACTGCAGCCTTTTTTAGGTTGTGAATTTCAGTCTACTCATCACAGGCTAGACCTGTTTACAGATGTATTTTGAATCAAGTTTTGTGAAGTTGTAATAATTTTAGGAGAGTCACACTTCATTAATATTAAAGCAGCAAGTAGATTAGAGACAGTACTGACCTTCTTAATAAAATTTCTTGTGTATCTGTTGTGCAGCACAGTCCATATCTCAGTTCATTGAAAGCAGGGGTGGGCAGAAGGTAGATCAGGATCTCATTGTAGATCACAAAGTAATTTGCAGTTTATTCCTGTCTCAAGTGTATAGGACCTATAGCAGTGATCCTAAAAACAGGGATTATTTGGAAGTAAATTCTAGTCAAATAGCTGGAAATTGCTTCTGAAAAAATATATACAGGTTGCAAAATAGCTAAAACTCAAGCCATCTCTTGTACATTGCTTGTGTATCGTTATTTCTGATCTTGATGCATGACATGGAAAATAAAGTTAGTGAACTTTATACCTAGATTTACTAACTGGTACGTTAATGGTTATTAGCTAAATATTAAAAAGAGAGTACAATGTATGGTTTTAATAATCTTTTTTTTTTATTGGCAGGAGATACTGTATTTAAAAATGAACCTCTGAGATTCAGATGCTGGTGATTTGTCTAGCCATGAATCTCTATGGGCCATTTAGGGACATCTGGCAAGTCTAGACAAGAATAGTGTCTTGTCAGGTGATTAGCATAAAACAAGGAATCTGCCCACTCAGAATATTGGACTCCACTTGTATTCACCATATATCTGATACCTCAGAAATGAGCAAGAAAGTGCAGCGGGCACTAACCAGACAATTATACTGAGGAACACAGTTTTGTTTGGTGAAAACTGAAAATATTTAGACATGCTCACTTGAGCTGTCCTGATTTTCTCTGTACTAAATCCAGTTGCCAGTCACAATTTCACACCTGCTAATTCATAGCCATCCGAGATGTTGACACTTATCTTTAAAGCCCCCCAAAACTTGGGATCCATGTGCCTGACCTATATCAACCTGCTTGTTCTTAAAGAACTACAGGTGAGGCCTTTCTCTCGGTGCTTTTCTTAGAAAGAGAGAGTCTTTCCTTTAGCATGCCTTGGCTTTTGAATACTGCTCCCAAAGAAGAACAGCAGTCCTCCCAGCACTAGGTCATGACTTTGCTATTTGACCTGGCATTTTAAAAGGTTATGTTGTCTTGGTTTACTTGTAGTTTTTATAGCATTTTGTTGCCTTTCAGGCTGCACTTGTTATGAAAGATACTGTTGTATTTGTATTCTTTTAAAATCAATATTATATCCCTTGTACACTCTCCTGGAAACCATTGGATGAAGGACAATTTAAGCATGTTTTAAGTAATAAGTAAGCAAATAATAATAACACAATTGTGCCAGGTACATTGGTGGGGTGTAAATTTAGCAATATTTTCTGCCTGAATAATGTGCTTTATAGTCTAATTTGCATAGTTGCATATTGGCTTTTTTCACAGGGTCTCCAAGAATGTCACTCAATCAGATTTTTGTCACATTCCTCCTCCTGATTAATATTGCCATATAGTATTCCTTGCCTAAGAAAACCCTATGAAATGAATAGGGTTACCGTTAGTCAACAGGCAACTTGAAGGCACACAGACACATATATGAAGGGAAATATGCCTGTGGGATTTTTCTCACAGTATAAATTCCCAAAGAAATGAAAAGAATATAGCAAAGCTGGCTTTTTTAGCCGCAACCAGAGTGTGTTATGGCTTTTACTGGGAAGCAGTCTATGTGCCAGAATATCAGAATTTTCCATTTAAGTTGCTCTGAAATGGTTAAATACATTTTCACTTAATATATATTGTATAAAACATGCCGATAATACTTACATTAGTCATTAAACACAAAATATTACCCACCTGACAAGCAAGATCCTGAAACTGCATATAGATGAAGGTAATCTGTTCATTGGTTTATGGACCCAAAGTTGCTCAGACAGAAGTAACAAATCTAAATGATGTCCCTAGGTATCATATTTTGCATTCAGAACTCTGAGGTAGCTGCAAATTGTGTAAAATGTTATGTAGCCAAAGAACTCCCTACTGAATATGCATCGAACAGTGGGTTGTTTACTTCAGCAAATGCATAGTATACATACACCCTTGATGCTCCTTGATAGAAGTGTGTGAATAACTAGCCCAAGAGGCTCAAAATCTCAGCCCATGCCCCTTTATCAGAATGTATCAACACAAACACACCTCACACCTTCTTGTCAGCTGATGTGCCTTCTAAAGGGAAATAAAGACACCATGCTATTGTTTTGAATGGAATGTACTCTGAAAATGCACATTTTATTTGAGTTGGGAAGAGGATTTTATACAACTGAGATTCATAGGGGTGATAGTGCACATTCACAGAAAGGTACAGAGAAAAAGTGAAAATATACAGCATGAATAGGGGAATTTTTCTTGTTGTATGGTCAATATACATCACATCAAATTGATACTGGAAGATGTGTACAAGTGGACATTGTCAATATGGGATTCTCTACATTGCCTGATCAGCACATGCATTCTCTTTTATTGCCTGGGCAATGTACCACACAAATGCGGAAGTTATGAAATAGTATGGCACAATAGACAATATGTCTGTTCAATTAAAACTCTCTATCATTCTTGCTGATTTGACTCAACAATGAGCAACATGTCTCTGTGTGAATCTACCTATACACACCAATGTCTTTGTATAGTCATCGGTCCATATTTCTACATGGCAAAAGAGAGATATCATGTTCTAGTGGTTTAGGAGATGGATTATGAGTCTAGGAGATCAGAGTTCAAAACTCAGGTTAGCCATGGAAACCTACTGGGTGACCTTGGGCAAGTCACACCATCTCCCCTTGAAGGACTCCTTCAGAGGGCAATGGCAAACACCTTCTGAATAAATAATGCTAAGAAAAACCCATAATAGTTTTGCCTAAGATCACCATAAGTCAGAAATACCTTGATGTCACACAACAATAGCAAATGGCAAAACAAACAAACTAGAAACAAAACTTTGGTATTTAGAGGAATAATACCCATGGTGTTGTGATGTTCCATTGCATTGTGCCATTTGCAATGGTAGAGTACTTCTGATGTTGTATGCATGCATACATTCTCTTAGAAAACCAGTCAGACCCAATACAAAATGTCTACATTTAGTTCAGAATTGCAGAGTTACACATGCAGTGTCATGGTGCATGCACTACATATATGGGTGGTTATGCACACTAAGATGTACATGCAGTAGTGCCTTCTGTTGCCATAGCACAACCAATGCTTAACTAACTCCACATAAAATTTGCATTATGTGACCCGAATGTACTTTGGCCACTGTATATCAATGATTCTGGGGTTGCTAGGTATCTCTTATTTTCATTTATTGTCTCTCTGAAGTGAGCAGTACAGCTCCCTGGAATGTAAACAACAACAACACAATAATAATATGAATAATCCTTAATCCTCATCTTCATGCTCATTTCAGGCAGCATTTCAGGGTCTTGGGTATCACAATGTAATTTTTTATTTTGGCAAAAGTGATGTGAAAAATCCAGTTCTTTGGGAATTTTTTTTAGGGTAAATCTAACTAGAGCAGACCACTGAGCTGATGGAAAGTCAGTAACTCAACACATATGCACACAACTATACTGTTTTAGCTGCTCCACTGGGTGCATGTCCATTTCTTGGCATGATTCCAAATGTTGGTTATGATTAATAAGGCCTGCATGGCAGAGGTCCAAATTATGTGAAGGATGGAATTCTCTGAAATAAACTTGCCTGTATTTTGAGTTCTTCCATGGAGGTCCTTTTCTCTGTCACTCCACCCTCACTGGTACTTCTGGTGGGAACACTGGAGAGAGTCTCTCCTTCTGCTCCTACTATGCTCTCTTCCCTTCCTAGAGAGGTTAGACTGGCACCCTCTTTACTGTTTTCCACATCCAAGTAATACCTTTTTATTCTTCTAGGTCTGTGAGTGTTGTTGTTGTTGTTATTGTTCTTATGGGATATCAACATTGTATAATGTGCTGGATTTTTATGTTTTTAATAATGGTTTGTGTTTTAACTGACTTTTCATTTTTTATAGTTTGATTACTTTTTAATTTTTATATACTGTGAATTTTTAACTACATTTGTTTCAAGTGTTGGAAGCCATCTTGATTCCTGAACTGGGAAAGACAAGATAAAAACACATCAGCAAGGACAACAGTATGTTGCCTGGTTTTAAATGATAAATGATTTAATATAATTTATGTTCTTTAAACTTATTGTTATTGCTGTTTTTGTTGTCTTCAATAGATATGATTGTCTGCTGCCCTGAGATCCTAGAGTGGTATACAAATATTATATTGACATATAAATAAATGTATACTATTTCTATACAACCTTCTCTATTTTTGCCAGAAAACTACCAAACAAAAAAAAAAAAGTTACTTTTTTGTACTATGGCTTCTTAAGTCCTCCAACCAATATAGGCAATCAAATTGTGAGAGCTGTCATTCAAAAAATAATTTCCCTAAGCTTTGTGTGATGTTGTCTGCTGGTTAACACACAATAGCTGCTGTGCTTCATACCAATTCAAATTCCTGGACTCTCTTTAAGCATAGCCTATACAGAGGATGTTGCAGTAATCTAAGTGAAATGTTCCCATGGAAGGATACCATTGTCTTAATAGGGTGCTGTCTAGCTATTTGACTTTTTTTTAGGGAGGGCACCTGAAGCCTTAGAGTTATGTGCATTCCTCAGCATCATGTTATGTGGCATTTGACCTGATTTCAAACACTGGCTGAAAATGGCCAGTACAAGAATCATTTAGAGTGATCCTGTATGTTCCCTGGCACGCTGCCTGGCAGGAAGAAAGAAAGAAAAACAAAACAGAGCAGCAGAAAGAAAGGAGATGGCCCAAAGAGGAAGACTAATAAGGTGAGCACCCACTGTAAGATCTGCAACTGCTGGCTTTTACCTTACTTGCCATTGATATGTGGCCCCTGAAATATCAAGGCTACGGCAACTACACATTGTGGTGGCCCCAATCTGGCCTTTCCATGACACAAAAAGGAGCCACAAAAGCAGCTCCTTTTTGCATTGCAGAAAGGGCACCATAGCCACCAACACCACAACTTTTCAGTGCTCCCTTGGCACTGCGTGACCTGGACTCAGCACCAGGGGAGTGCCGAGATGCCACCTACCATGTGGTTGGGTGCATGGCATAATGGCAGTGTCAGGGCAGCATCAGAGTGTGTGTCGTGTGGATGCCACACACCCCAATCTGCCCCCAAGCCAGCGTTTATCGCCAGTCTGTGAAGGCCTGAAGTTAACAACAGAAAAAAGGTTGCCCGTTCCTGATATAATGGGAAATGCTTGAGAGACAGATGTTTCCAGCTTACTAGACCAAGATGAGAGCTGTGCTCATGTGCTCTCCTCTCCCCCCTCCCTTTTCTTGTACAATGCAGCATTTCAACAACAGATGAATTATTAATTAACAATTTGCTGCTTTTTCACATTGCTCAAATTCTGTTGGCCATGGAAGCTGCCTTAACTTTGCCTAATGGTAAGACCAGCTGGTACAAATGGGTGTGAGTCAGTGGCATCACTAGGGGGTGCAGGGGGTGCGGACCACACCAAGTGACATCCTAATGGGGGGTGACACCACTGCTCCTTAAAGATTCAACTTTTGGCTGTGGCATTCATGTGCTTCGATTTAAAATGCTTTAAGAGGTGGAGGGAGTGGGGTGAAGCTCAGTGGGAGGAGAAAGGAGAGGCCCTAGAATTTTTTCAAATATATATATTTGAAAATTGTAATGTTTTTTATTTTTTTAAAGAATTGTTTAAAAACATTACATTAAATAAATCTACACTACGTATATGTAAATACATTTAGGCTGTGTGTATAATATTGTTTATTTGAAAGTATAATTTTAATTTTTCTAGTTGTTTGTGTCACAGCTATAGAATTACATTTAGTGGTATATGGGCATTATGATTTATGAATAACATTAGTGCAAAAAAGCATTGCTAAGTCTTCTGTATGGTGTGAAATGGGAGGAGGTCTTTATGCACAGCTTCAAGCATCCACAGTTTGAAAATGTACAAAAATATGGTGTGCCTTTGGCATCCATTGGGGTTTGGTTACAGGACCTCCTGCAGATATCAAAATCGGTAGATGATCATGTCCCATGAATAATAATAATAAGTTTTATTTATATTGTCCCACCTCTCCCAATGGATCGAGGCGGGATTACAACAGAATTATACAAACACAATGATACTAATAACAGTTATTTAAAATCACAATATAAAACATATCTCATCTAAAAACAATTGGTACAATATTAAAATTTATCACAGCCTGAGGTAGACTCCTAATCGGGAGGTAGCGAACTTGTTGAATCTATAAAAGATCAGGAGGGTATTCTTGCCAGAAGAGGTATGTTTTCAGCGCCTTTTTGAAGGCGTCCAAGGTGGGAATGAATCGAAGCTCTTCCGGAAGGTTGTTCCAAATCGTTGGGGCCCTAGCCAAGAATGCTCTCTGGTGAGTAGATGTTAATCTCACCTTGAGGTGTTCAAGTAGGTTCTTCCCAGATGTTCTGAGAGTGCGGGGCGGATTATATCGGGAGAGGCGTTCCCTTAAGTAGCTCGGGCCCAAGCCATATAGGGCTTTAAAGGTGACCACCAACACTTTGTATTGTGCCCGGAAGCTAATTGGCAGCCAGTGTAAGGATTTTAGTACAGGTGTTATGTGGTCTGACCTTGAGGTACCAGTGACCAATCTGGCTGCGGCATTTTGGACTAGCTGAAGCTTCCGAACTTGGTACAAAGGTAGCCCCATGTAGAGCTCATTACAGTAATCTAAAGGAGAGGTTACTACAGTTTCAAGGTCCTTTTGGTCCAGACAGGGTCGCAGTTGGTGTATCAGCCGAAGCTGGTACCAAGCACCCCTGGCCATTGCATCTACTTGAAATGATAACTGTGGGATGAGTCCAGGAGTACTCCCAAACTGCAAACTTTGTCCTTTAGGGGAAGTGTGACCCCGTCCAGGACTGGGTGGCAAATTTCCCTGTCTGGACTTGGGGTGCCTATCACGAGTACCTCCGTTTTCTCTGGATTCAGCTTGAGTTTGTTTCCCCTCATCCAGCCCATTACAGACTCAAGGCAAGCATTCAGAGGAGAGATGCCATCCCTAGTCACTGCAGCAGTCGGAGACATAGAGAAGTGAATTTGGGTGTCATCGGCATATTGATAACACTGTGCCCCATATCTCCAGATGATCTCTCTCAGCGGCTTCATGTAAAAGTTAAAAAGCATGGGGGACAGAATAGCGCCCTGAGGGACACCAGATGTCAGTTCCCTTTTGCGGGAACAACTGTCCCCCAGCATCACCATTTGGAATCTGCCTGAGAGATAGGAACGGAACCACTGGAGTGCAGTGCCCCCAATACCTAGCTCCCTCAGGCGCTCCAGAAGGATACCATGATCAATGGTATCGAATGCTGCTGAGATGTCTAAGAGCACCAACAGGGCCACACTTCCCCTGTCGATGTCCAGACGGAGATCATCGACTAGGGCGACCATGGCAGTTTCAACTCCGTATCCCACCCTAAAGCCAGTTTGAAATGGGTCCAGATAATCGGCTTCATCCAAGACAGCCTGGAGTTGGAAGGCGACTGTCCTCTCAATCACTTTGCCCAAAAATGGTAGTAAAGAGACTGGTCTAGTTGTTCCTTATCAGGGGATCTAGAGCGGGTTTCTTTAAGAGTGGATTAACCACTGCATGCTTAAGTGCTGACAGAAATTTCCCCTCTCTAAGGGATGCATTTATTATAGTCTGAAGCAGTGATGTTACAGCATCTCCTCCCTGAACGGTCAGCCAAGATGGGCAGGGATCGAGGGGGCAAGTTGTCCTCCTTACACATCCAAGGAGCTTGTCCACATCACTGGTACTCACAAGCTCAAAACGATCCAGTCTAACGCAGTCCGCGGAGTCACTGGATACCTCTCCCATAGTCTCCGTTTTAATGCCAGCATCCAGATCGACCCTTATCTGAGAGATCTTATCAGCAAAGAAGTCATTGAATGCATCACAGCAGGCTGTTGTTGGTTCTAGTAATACGTTCGGGGTGGGAGGCAGTTGGGTTAGCTCTCTGACCACTCTGAATAGCTCTGTTGGACGAGACTCTGCGGATGCAATACGTGCAGCATAGAACAAGTTCTTTGCTGCATCGATTGCTACTCTGTAGGGAACTAAAAGGTTTCCTAGGAGCGTCTTGTCAGATAAGCGTCGGTGTTTCCGCCAGCGGCGCTCTAGTTGTCGCATGGCTTGCTTCATTTTCCAAAGATCTTGACTGTACCATAGTTTTTTATTTGAAGCAAGCCGGAGAGGACGCTCGGGAGCAATGCTGTCTATAGCCCTGGTTAGGTCTTTATTCCAGGTATCAACCAGGGTGTTGACAGAATCGCCGTCATTTCCAACCATAAAACTGTCTAGGGCTTCCTGGAACCTTTTGGGTTCCATCAGCCTTCGAGGGCGGATCAGTTTAATGGATCCTCCACCCCTGAGGGGTGTGTGGGTAGTGGCTTTTAGGCCAACCTTAACCAGGAAATGGTCCGTCCATGACAGTGCAATGGTGTTGATAACTTCTGCTCATGGGCTTTCCTGTTCCGTACAGAAGACCACACTGAGTGTGTTACCCGCACAATGTGTCGGACCAGAGACTAACTGGGACAGGCCCATGGCTGTCATGGAAGTCATGAACTCCCGAGCCACCCCTGCAAGATCTGATGAGCCAGCCACAAAGGGGATGTTGAGATCTCCCAAGACAAGAAGTCTGGGGGATTCCAGGACCAGCTCTGAGACTAGCTGTGTCAGCTCGGCCAGGGAGTCTGTTAGATTACGGGGTGGACGATAAACCAATAGAATCCCCAGACTGTCCCTAGCCTTCAGGGTCAGGTAGACACACTCAATGTAATCTGTCTTCTGGACAGGTGTCCTCGTCAAAGTGATGGTATTCTTGTAGACCAAGGCCACTCCCCCCTCGCCCACTTTCCCTAACCTGCTCCTGAACAGCATACCCGGCAGGGAGGGTCTTAGCCCAGGTTACACTGCTGTCCTCTCCCAGCCAAGTTTCGGTAAAGCAGGCCAGGTCAGAGTTCTCTTCTTCTAACAAATCATGGATGACAAGGGATTTGTTCTTTACCGACCTGGCATTGCATAAGAACAAGGTAAAGGTCTGTGGTATGGTTGGAATGACCCTTGGATCTTTCGGGCTAACACGGTGGGTAGAAGATGGGATAGATTTCAGACATCGATCTCGTCTTCTTTGATGTTTCATTTCCACTCTGTTAACACTATATCTCCCATTGCCCCACACTACTCGAATTGGTCTTCCTCTGTCAGAGTCTGCGTCATTACAATCTAATCTAGCTTCATCGTTACCCCTTTCTATATTCATGTGATTTTCCATAAGTGAATTATAGCAGTAACAATGTTCTCAAGGAGTTCACTATTATCAAAGAACTAATTAAGGTAGTTAACAATTAAGCTAAACTATCTATATCATGAGTAGAGAGGTGTAGGATTAATGTGTTATTCTCCTCCTCTAACTACTTCAACATAGACTCAGGACTCCAAAAACATAGGGGTCAATTCCATAGAGATGTTACATTTAGTGGTGCCCCTCTTTCATGATCTTCTAACATTCAACAGTTTTGTAACAAGATGTTCTCTTCTAGCGCAGATGCATGTGCAGGGGACAGTCCGGGAGGCCAGCCTTTTTCAGGATGCCACTCTCACCGGCGTCCTTCCCCTTAAAGTCCTCCTCTGCGGTGTAAAGATGAGGCAGGTGTTCTCCTCCAGCGTGGATGTGTGGCAGAGGGAAGTCTGGCAAACCAGTCTATTTCAGTTATGGAGGGAGGAGCCTCTTCCTTCAGCTAGCCCTGATGGAGCTGGGCCTGCCTGGTCAACTCCCTCTCAGGCTGGTGGATGACAGTTATGGAGGGAGGGTGCTCTATCTTCAGGCGAGCCTTGATGGAGCTGGGCCTGCCTGGTGAACTCCCTCGCAGGCCAGAGGATGGCAGTTATGGAGGGAGGAGTCTCTTCCTTGAGGCTGTCCCTGATGAGCTGGGTCTGCCTGATCCCTCCCTCTCCATTAACCACAATGACACAAAAAATTGATGTCTCTTGTATAAAATAGCAAAATCAAAGTTTGCTTTTTGGAATATTTTCAATCTGTGGATGATTGAATCCATGTATAAAAAAATCCATGGATATGGAGGGCCGACAGTATATCAGTTCTAAAAAGCCAAATCTTGATTTTGCCATTTTATATTAGGAACATCATTTTACTATGCCATTGTATTTAACGAGATTTAAACATCCCTGGATTTTGGTGTCCATGGGGAGTCCTGGACCCAAATACCAGCAGATACCAAGGGCCCACTCTATGATCACTTTTATTGGTTTTAGTATTTCTCTTGTTCCTTCATCTTCTTACTGTTTTTTTTAAAAAATATTCCCATGTTGTCAATATTTCCCAGTTTCAAGAGCTTGTGGGTGGGGTAGGGGTCAACATTTGAATGGAGGGTTCCAAGAGAAATAACCTCAAGAACTTAAATTAATAAATCAATGTGGCCCACAGGCAAATCTTTCCTATAAAATATACAACACCCACTGTCTTTTTCAATCTCCCTCCCCACCTTGAAAGCTTGCCCCCCTCCCCATATACATCAAAAGCACATAATAAATTTTATAATTATATAAACCTTGTGCTATGATTCCACTTATCCATCATAATATTGCCTCTGGGACAATGCTGATAATCAAGGTAGCACAACCCCTTTCCTCACACAACAAAGTGTTAATTTTACATTTATCAGGGCTGTCAAATGGTTAGCTAGTCAAGTCTGAAGAATAAGATTGGCATTTTTGAATGACAGAAATTATAGCCATCACTAGTATATCAAATCATAAATTATAGAGTTGGAAGGGACCTGAAAGTTCACCTGGTAAAGTTCTCTGCTAAGGTGGATACAGATCAACTGTGCCTGTAATTTTATGTTTTACAATGTTTTTGATGTTTTCTTAAGATCAGATATTGGCCTTTGCTTCTTTCCCTATGCAGGTGAGAGGTACCATCCACAAATATGCTTCACTGACATGACCTCATCCATCACTCCCAAACTCACCAGGGAGTAGATCTCTGGCAGATTCCCCTCCCCCCTGATTTATGGGATGTAGATACCACATGAATACTGTCACATTGTTACTCGTATAGATTTTGGACTTAAATCTTTTGAGCAGAGCTCAGTAATATTTCTTTTTTGGATTTCGGCTTCCTAAATCCTCTAGCCAGAACAGCAAGTGGCCAGGAGGGCAGAAGATTCAGGGAGCTGTAGCTTAGAAAGGACCATTTCCAAGTCCTGACTGTGTCCTTAGGACATGGGTAGGCAACTTTGCAATGGGGTCATTAGGGCTGCAGTCACTCGGTGCAGTAATTCATGGTGTCACCCCATCCCCATCGATCTTCTTCCATACCACATCTTTACCACACAGAATCTTTAATAATGTCTTTTGTACTTGTTGTTCCATGCCTTCAAATCGTTTCCAATGTATGGCAAGCCTATAATGAACCTATCATGTTTTTGTTTGGTTTTTGGCAGAATTTGTTCAGAGGGGGGTTGTTCTTGCCTTACTCTGAAGTTAAGAGAGAGTGACTTGCCCAAGGTCAACCACTGGGTTTCTGTGACCAAGCTGGGATATGAATCTTGCTCTCTAGTGTCATAATCCAATGCTCAAACCACTACACTACACTGGGTCTAAAGTTATGCATAAATCATAATTATTAAATATCACTGAATGTAATAGCGGTAGCTGTAAGATAATCAACTGGCAAAATTAAAATTATACCTTTAAATGTATTTAAATCAAAGAAGTTTGAGAAACAAATGCCTATTTAAAAGCCGCCACAGAAAGGTGATCCAAGGCAGTTGGGTTTGGCTGGGGGTTGCAAAAAGAGGCTGGGAAACTACATACATCTCCAAGGTAGACTTTTGTTGTTGTGTGCCTTCAAGTTATTTCTAGGTAAGGAGAACCTATTTGTTCCCATAATAGGGTAAGGCAAACCTATTGTGGGTTATTCATGGCAAGATTTGTTTGGAAGAGGTTTGTCATTGCCTTCCTGTAAAGCTGAGAGTGTGTGACTTCTCTAGGGTCACCCAGGAGGGGGGTCATGGCCAAGTAGGGATTTGAACCCTAGTCTAGAGTTGCATCCATCTCTGATTAAGGGCAGAGGAGTGGGCCCATGGCAGTAGCATTCCCATTTTCCTTTGCATCTCCTAAGGTAGGTTGGTGAGTACAAGAGGTAGGGTTTTCTCTTTAGTGACACCACTATGGTGGATATCCTTCCCAAAGGAAGTCAATGCACCTCCAACCTTGGCAAGTTTTCAGTAGATAGCCAAAATGATCTTATTTTTTAATGACTTTCATTTTCCTAACTATCATAGTGTAGCACATTGATATTTCTGTGCCCCTCCTGCTAGCGATCTTTGGTGCAAGGAGGAATTGTAGCAGGAATCTTGCTTCTGATTGTCACACCAAAGATAACTGCAGGGAAGGAAATGGAAACAGCATTCTGAGCCCTGATCAACAAGAGAACAGACTTCCACGCTGTTACCCAGAAAGATGGGGGGAGGGCTTGAGATCCCTGCCAGCAGTGTCAGTGGCAGGTTCCACACTGCCAAAAAGTACATGCTCGGCACATACTAGGGTTAGGAAGGGGCGTCCTTTCTGGACGCCCCTAACCCTAGTACGTGCCGAGCACGTACAAAATTCTACATGGGTGCTGCCATTTTGACGTAGCAGATGCTTAGCATCCGCATGTCGCGGCGCAGAAATGATGCTGCAAGTGTGCCATTGTTGCAGAAAGATTGGTGCCTTGCAGCATCATAACCACGCCACAAAAAGAACCCCCTTTTTGCGGGTTCTTTTTGCTGCACCAGAGAATTGTGTGGTTTGTCTGCTGCAGTTCCCTGGTGCAGCAAACACCAGTGCCGGCAGACCGTCCTTTTGGGTGGTCTGTAAAGCACCAATGTCTCCTTTGAATGTTGTAGAATCAATACTTGATTCCACAATCACACATATTTATACACATTCACACCTATTTATACCAGTACTTACTGCAAAGAAAGTACTGGTATATTATACTGGTATTTCATATATTAATTATGAAAACTCCATATCCACCTGTAGAGATTATAGGATATGCTAATAACAAAGAATTGGGGGTACTTACTGAAACAATCATTTGCAGTAAATAAGATGTTTTTATTTAGAAAATGTGCAAAGAGGTACACAAACATAGAAGGACCAATTCAATCTCAAGATTCACATCTGGCTGCAGAAAGGAAAGTTGAAAGGTTGGATAGTGGAAGATTAAAGGTTAAGAAAAGGTATATTTACCAATCTAGGAGAGAGGAGTCTGCTGCAGATGTGGAAAGTGTCTGAGAGTACACCGGGAAAAGTTAACAAAAACGACTAGGGTCAGAGCTTTTTTATACCCAAAACCCTGCCCTCAGGGTATGTGTTGTGTATCCTAAAGGTGTAACAAAAAATCTTCCCAAGGAATGGTCAAACTGATCCGGAAAACCTAATGATTTTTAGCATCAGAGTGTTAATGCATTCATGCAATCTGAAACAATCCTTTGATGATCAGACAGGTAGGACAAATGTACGGACTTCAAAGAGAAAAAACATGGTATGGTCTTTGTTTTGGGAAAAAATCCTTTATTTCCTTTTCTGTGGGAAATGAGAAATAAGCAGGTTGGAGGAATGTGGCATATTTAGCATAATCCATGTTTCTCGTCTTTTGTTCTTATCTATGCCAGGCATGTGCTAGGTCAAGTATCCCCAACACTGATGCATTTTAAATTCCTTGGGCCATTGTAATCTCCAAAACATATTTTAGATCATTGTGACTTCCAGTTCTGCTCTACTCTAGATATTAATTATGAAAACTCCATATCCACCTGTAGAGATTATAGGATATGCTAATAACAAAGAATTGGAGGTGATTTGGAGACACTCAGGAGCTGAACAGACCGGCCCTTTCAGCGCCAGATCAGGGCCATGGTAGCTACATGCCATAGCTCTGATCTGGTCTTTCTGTGGTGCAAAACGGAACCACTGTGGAAAGGGCACCATAAGATACAGCGCCAGAGGAGCGCTGTGATGCTGCCCACCATGTGGTGGGGGTGTGCATCGTCACACTGGCATGGGGGCGGATTTGGGGCATGCATCACGCAACACCACACTCTCCCTCCTCTCACATGCCGACCTTTGATGCCGGTCTGTCAATAATTACTTAAATACTTACTTAACAAAGTAGTAGTACAGTTGGCCATCTGTGGGTTTGGCACCTGCAGATTGGAACATCTGTGGATAGCCCCACCCTGTTCTCTTCAATGCTGGTGTGTGCACGTGGCTGCACCAGCATGCTAGGATAAACATCACACCACAATTGAGAAGAATGGCACTTGAGGCCCTGTGATATTTGACATCAATGGAACAGTCTGGAACAGAACCCCTGTGGATACAAAGGGCCAACTGTATACATACCTTAGTAGCTGATCTAGGATTTTGGCCTATATTTTTAAATGCACATTTTAGACTAAAATTATTGGCTGAAATGCTATATAGCCCACATGTGTGTGCATAACTAAGTCGTGCCTCCTGGCCCAGCCCTCCTCCATCTTCTTTATTGCACATTAGCCTCACCGAGTCAAGGAGGTTGGTTCTGCTGGTGATTGGTCTCTGTGTGGATGACATTTCCAACCTCTCCCCACTGGCAAGGGAAGCTGTGACAAGGAATTACAACAGAAGTCCTGCTTCTGACTATCTCAGTCAGAGAGAGATGGAAATCACACCCACCCATCTGCCAAATTGCCAGTACACTGGACCTCCTTTTCATGGTGCAGTTATGCCCAGTAAAGTAGCTTTGGGAGAGCAATTATAATCTGCTATGTAGATTATGCATTCATAACTATGACATTTACTATTAGCCTATATTTTAATATACAGTGCAAGAAAATGTGTAGCAATACATATTTTGTGGGAAAATGCATCCAAAATTCCATATTTAAATATCAAAATTCAAGTTTTTTTTTTTAAAAAAATCAGAGTACAGCAAAAATGGAGGAATAAAGTTATAAATGAAAACATTAAAACAGAGACGGAAGAGAAATAGTCTGATCCAGTTATCTCTACCTGGAAAAATAAACCAATATTTTGCTTATGAAAGACAAAGGCAGAAAGACTGCTACCTTCCTGTATTGCATCAAATTCATTTCCTTATCGGAAAGTGTCCTGTATCCAGTACTTAAGTTGACTTCTACCATTACGTCTTAGAAACAGCTTTTGCACATGAAAGAGGGGATCCAAATAATCAATGAATAAATATGGGCATCAGAATTAGTTTTTATACATTATAGTTCACAACTATAAAGAAGAATTATTTCAGATTCTCTTAGCTAATTCTGTGCACTTGCTGAGTGTTTGAATTTTGTTTGTGTGCAATTTTAAAGATAGAGTTTCCTCCCTGATGACTCTGTCAACAGTCTTTATTGTTAAGCATGTAACCAGATGCTTTGCTAAAATGTCAGGTCCTTTCTCATTCAGTGAAAAGTGCTTCCCCCTCCCCAACCCATTTTTTTTCTCAAAAAAGGTAGGTCAAGGCTAAAGCATTCTTTTACTTTCTTAACAGTGGAAGCAATCTGGATGTATGTCTTAGAAATATCTAACTCTGAGCACAGAAATAAAGCTAAAGCTAATGTTAGGCCTTTTGAAATCCAGTGCAAGGCAGAACCTTGCAAAGTGATTTTTTTATTATGGTAAAAGGATTAATTGCATTTCTTAGCTGAAGTCTGGATAAGCTTATATACATCTTTTTCACTTGACTTGTGCCTTTGCACAAGATCTAAGCTACAGGCATATGTTTCAGAATACCTGATCTAGGCTTAAATACCTTCTATATAAGTTTCAGCATGCGAAACATTACCTTTTCTACCTTTAATGTGATTTATACCAATTAAGGAGAAACTTGCGTGCCCTTTCTAGAAAAGCCTGACATTAATGCATATAAATGGAACAGCAAGAGTGTAATTCAGGTATTGCTCATGGGCTTCTGTGGCATTTTTTAAAAAACTAGGGTGAGTATTTGTTCTTTAAATGTCTGGTAGAATGCTCAACTATGCCCCAAACTAATTTCAGATTACTTCTCAGTCCAGTATGATGTGGGTGTATTTTCCTCTCCAGTTTGATGAGTTTTTAATTAACTACACTCTACTACCTTTATGCATTTCCCCCCTTCCTCTCCCTGTGTGTGTCAGGTGGAATCAGCAACATCCTCTCACTCTCCAGAGCTTGGAAAAGTTTCTTTTTGAGATGACACATTGACACTCTATGTTTATTTATTTTTCCTGGCAATCTGTTAATCAGTTATGATGCTGTAATTCAGATTTATGACCTCATTCCTGTGTCCTATTCCCATTTAGGTTCCATAACGCACTGCAGAAAGCAACCCATTTGAGTCCACTTTAACTGCCTTGACTCAGTGCTAGGAAATCCTGGGAATTGTAGTTTATTGTGGCACCAGAGCTCTCTGACTGAGAAGGCTAAATGTCTCACAAAACTATACTTCCCACAATTCCCTGGCATTGAGGCAGGGAAGTTAAAGCAGTCTCAAACTGGACTATTTCTGCAGTGTGTGTTTGGATCAATGATTATGGTACTATTGCTGTGACTGTAAATGTCCCCAAAATCCAACGTAAAATCTAGCCAACTGCACTGCGAGATGGAGTTCTAGCAAGTGTGGTACTGAAGGATGATGTCCTCTCCTGCCAGCGATGAGCTGTGTGCTGGGCCCTGCAGGGCCCCTACTTTTGCTCCTTACACTGCCAGGTACTGGCAGAAGGGTACTGTGTACATCATCCTTCAGCATCCCACTTACCAGCACCACAGATCCCCATCCCTCAGTATACTGGATAGATTTTAAGGGGGGTTCAGGGACCAAATTTGCAAACAGAGCATAGCCACATCATGGCTACATGTCTTTTGTAGCATCTCAGCATTTATTTATTGTTTACTTGTCTCCCATCATGGAACCCAAGATGGTTTGCATCAAGGTTAAACAAAACAGGGCTAACCTACTGATGGTAAAAAGTTAGAACACAATTAAACATACTATCATATTAAAACACCATTAATTTGAAAAGTATAAAATAATGTAAAATAACAATAAACATAGGAGTACTATACACTGCTTCCATAAATAAGACCCTTCAGCAACCAATTAATAATCATATGTCTATTTAAACAATAAAAAGAGTCTGTACATGCTAGTGAAAGGAGAACAGAGAAGGGGCTAGTTTAACCTCCCATGGAAGACAATTCCACAGTCTGGGAGCAACTAAGAGCAACTACCAAAAAGGCCCTCTCCCATGTCCTCATCATGTAAACTGGTGGGACTGACAGAAAGTCCTCCACCAATTGTTCTTGGGTAGGGACTTTTGCTCATTGCTGAGTCATACAAACTCATTAACAAATAATAGAGAGTATTAATTGAATAGATGTACTTTCAATTGAGCCTTATTCATTCATAACCTCCTCATCCATGTTGAGCATTTCCCAGGCAACAGAAAAGAATGTATACATAGTACAGAATCCAAAACCAATATCTGTGGACATTTTCCAGTGCTATATATTGACCATGCAATTTAGGGAGGGAAACTTATAATATTCATCCAAAAAGTTCTAGTGATTCTCCCAACTGTGTATCCCAGGAGTCTATAGAAATCCATATAGTAATGATAGTGTTCCAACTGCATACACTCAAATATTTTAAAGATGAAACAGGGGCATGTGTGGTCAGAATGTGGGCATTATGGGAAAATGTATTAATGAGGAAGCATACACAATCAAAACTGCGGCCTATTGGGAAGGGCAAGATTCCATGCTTTCTTCTCCTCTTCTGATGCTTAGTTAATTGAATGCAAATTACTTTTGTGCTTTGAACACAATTTAAAGCAATGTAAGTAACCCGAGGACCAGAGACGTAGCCAGGATTTTAGGAAGGGAGGGGTCCAGACTAAGTGCCACCGTTATATTGGGGTTTGGGTGCGGCGACGCAGCAACACACACCATTTATTTTTCTAACGGAAAGGGGTGTCCGGACCCCAAGACCCCCCCCCCCCCGGCTACGTCCCTGCGAGGACAAAGGGGCAGATGGGGAAGAGGAGAAGGAAACTGGAACATTTGAAAGCAGCTGGAAAAGTGGGAAGATAGGATAAATCAGGATGGTCCCTGACAAACTGAGACAGTTGGAGGATATGTAATTGTGTAATGGGAAAGGGACCCTGGGAACTGACATTAAGAGAGAGAGACCCACTAATTATAAAACAGAACCCCCTCTTTCTATTTTCTTCATACTGCTCATAATTTTATAGATTTCTTTTTTGCACCACTCTTATCTCCTTCTTTCCTTAAAATGAAAATCCTGAAACATCACAGACATTTTTCTTAGAGGAGTTCCTCCAGCCCCGTGATTATTTTGTATCTCATTCTATTGCTAGTTCTACAATGTCCTTTTTAAAATGCAGCACCTAAAACTGTATGTAACTTATCAGAATAGTTGTATCACAGGTTTTATAATGGCATTACCATATGACCACTTATATTTTTATCTTTATCTTTGTCCCAGTGACTCTTAACATGGAATCCTCCTTTTTCATACCTGTTGTAAACTGGGCTGGTGTCCTCATCAGGCTATCCACCAAGACCCCAGATTCCTTGCTGGGTCAGTAGTTGGCCATTAACTCAGGATCAGTGCTCAGGTGAACTAAGGCATTTTGTGGCTAAGATGGCAAAAATATGACCCTTGAACTATATGTACTCCATGCTTCCTGACCCAGAAAGGCACCTTTTTGTGCAAGATTGTTGTTTGTGGGGAAGAAAATGTGGCTATCTGTAAACAGTGTGTGTGTGTAAAACAATGTGGATGTTTTTTTTTTTTGGGGGGGGGGTTGCAACAATTACCATGATAAATAACCAAGATGTATTTCTACACAGAATAATTACCCCCCAAAACCACTGGGATGGGTGAATATTGCAAGGAAACTACACAAAATTCTTTACCATTGTGTTATTTTACCCACTAGTTTTCCTGAGTATCAGGAAACTTATGTTTCAGCAAGGAAAGAAATAATGGTGAACATTATTTCTATCCCTAGCTCACTGTCTATTTAATATGACTTGTCATGAAGTGACAGAATAATGTAAGTAACTGGATAGGACTTTGCTACATGGAAATTGCCATACAGTGCAATTCTGTGCCTATGGTGAGTTGGACTTCTCCAGGTGCTTTTTGCATTCCACCACAACCCCTGACCCACTGCTAAATAGGAGTTAGGCATGATATACCAAAAATGATGTGCAAGACCACCTCTTTGGCCAGGAACCAATGGCAATTTTAGATGTCAGAATACTAAATGTTGTGTTGACCACACATCTTTGTGCATGGATCCTTGAAAGGTTCTGGATGGTAGGGAGCAAAAACAAAGAAAAGGCTGCAAAGCATACAACATGCCATTTATTTTTAATTAGCAAGGATTCTTTCAAAATACTGGTATCAGCATTTTAAAAAGGCTATGACAGAGAATAGGATTCTTCTACTACATATTAGCAACCTACAAGTGCTGCTATGTGGTGTGTGTGTGCATCTCATCTTAACTGCTACCTTGGCTTAGATCAGAGAAGTCTATCTTTTTCAGAAAATATGATATAGATTGCATAAAGCACACATATGCCTAAAACTGAAAAGCTGCTACTTGTTGAGACAGCAAAGTGCTCAATTTCTCCAGATAATTCCACCTGTCAGTTAAACATGAACAGACGATATTGAGCAGCCAATCTGAATTTTTTATTGGAAATAAAATAATGAGGGATACTGGATTTTTAATGTTAAAAACACTTCATGTTCTAAAAGCATGAATAAATAAAATAGGATTTTCAGACAATGCTTTTTAAATATTAGTACCATGGGAGAAAAAAAAATCAGTGGCATATTTGAACCCTTTCTTTTCTTTCTTCTCTCATAGAGGAAAAAGAAATAAAGTAGAAAGACAGAAGTTTGGTTCTGATCTTACTGTGCCACTTTTCTTACTATGTTAATCAAAAAGGGTTGTATCCACTTGTTTCTTGTCTGCCAGCACAATGGTAACTGTTGGTGGAATAGATTCCTCTTTCTTATTTTAGGCCCCTGAACATACTCCAGATCTGCTCTGGGAGGTTAGGGGACTTCATGGAACAGATTTGGGTGGCATAAGGGTACACTGATGAGGAAGAGATCCTCTTATGAAATATTGGATGGGACCCACCATTTATATTGCTGTTTATCTAGTGTCTTGTATAGTAGAACTCTCTCCATATGCCATAGTTCTGGCATTTTAGATAGTTATGCATACTAAGAAACTGACCAGTGTTTTCCAACTTGTGGCTACAGTTTCTATAATGTGCTTGTGTCAGCAACATAGCTACTGCATTTTGCAGTATCTGTAGTTTCTGGATCATCTTCAATGGCAGCCCCACATAGAGTGCATTGC
This sequence comes from Sceloporus undulatus, assembly GCF_019175285.1. Taxonomy (NCBI): domain Eukaryota; kingdom Metazoa; phylum Chordata; class Lepidosauria; order Squamata; family Phrynosomatidae; genus Sceloporus; species Sceloporus undulatus. The sequence continues at coordinate 282,483,223 of NC_056523.1, forward strand.
AGTAATCTAACAATGAAGTTACAACTGCATGAACTGCTGTGGCTAGGTTATCTTTATCCAAGAAAAGCCAATGCTGATAAGCAAATAGAAAAGCCTAAGGCTCATAGTACCAGTTAAAGTCTCAGAGAATTGCTATACTTTTGAAGTCTCAGACAAATATCTGAGTGATCACTACTAGTGGAGGAGTAAATTTTAATTTATTTTGAGATGGCTTTGAGGACCGGGCACTCATCTCCTTTTAGTAGCTCAAATGGGTGCAATAGTTAAATGAGTCTGTTTCTAAATCATATTAACTATTTTCAGTTGTCAATATGCAAGTTATGTCTGTTAATGATGGTCCTATATAGTGGAAATAAAAAGCTAATGTAGCTCTGCCTTCACACTTTTAGTCACATTACTAGTCCAAATTAGGAGAGAGAAAGCTAGTGGGGCAGAGTGGCCAAATGATTAAATGATGAATTAGAAGATCATGGGGTTTACAGAGCTTGGGAAAGTTATTTTTTAAAGTACTGTTACTTGTTACAAAGCTCACAAAGGTAATTGGTTGCAATTTGCTTTACTTTTGCTTTACTTGTTACATTAGTTATTATTATTTCATTACTTTAAAAAAACACCTAGGTTTGATATGAGAATAGGATAAGACAGTCCTTACATATGGAACTGTGGTGTGTCTCTGTTCTCACCCCCTTCAGGACTCAGAGGTTCCAGTGGATATTGTAATCATTCTGCACATGACTATAGAGACTTAGCTAAATACAGTCGGCCCATCTTATACACGGATTTTTTATACACAGATTCAAGCATCCACGATTTGAAAATGTTAAAATATATATATAAATTTCAAATATCAAACCTTGATTTTCCATGTTATATAAGGGACACCATTTTGCTATGTCATTATATTTAATGGGACTTGAGCATCCACGGGTTTTGTTATCCACGGGGGATCTTGGAACCAAACCCCAGCGTACGACGAGGGTCCACTGTACTTCTTTGTTTCTCACCACCAGCTACAAAATGGTCATACAGTGGAGGATGCAGCTGCATTGTGAGTCCTGGGGGAGGGGGTTGGTTGTTGCATGAGGTTAGGGGAGAGAAAGAAAGAGAGCTGATGGCTTAAGTCCAATTTATGTGATTGTAAGTCACTAACAGGATGGCAACTTTTATTATGGTCTTATTGGCACAACAAAGTTACAGGTGATAACATTATTTCTTGAAACTCATTATTTCCACATTCTGTTTGTTCAAATGTACTACTGCCATGAACTCATTAAGCGTCTTCAGTAAATCACTACTCTGCATCCCTTTTGCTGCCATATCAGAATTATAATAGGAACATATGAAACAATATTGAATTAGACCAGTTGTCCATCTAGTGCAGCGTTTATCAACTCTGACTGACAGCAACTTTTCAGGTTTTAATGAATGATTCTTTCATAGACTACTTGGAGATCCCTAGTGATACTAACATATCCCCATCCAAGTACTAACAAGGCTCAATCTTGCTTAGCCTTCCAAGTCAGACAGGATTGGGTGTGTTCAGTGTTCAATAATGCTGAATGACCCTGTATATCTGTAGTAGGGAATATCTGAAACATGTATATGCAACAACTGAGCAGCCTAAATGATATATAGCTTATTATTATTATCAAAAGAGGTGAACATGAAAGTAAAGTGAAACTGTGCTTAAAGAGAATAATAGCTAAGATAATAAATTAGCTGACAGAGGTAAACACATGTTACAGTTGACTCACACATTCTTGAATACTTAGCTAATTGTGATAAGAAACAGGAATGAAAAAACCTAACAAAAACAATAACAGAGTTTTAGAAACATGGAATCCTGAATAGCATATGATTGAATTTACATAGATAATAGGACAATAAAAAAGAACATTTCATTATTCATAATTACCTGGAAACAATTTAAATTAATAACATACATCTGAGTAATAGAGAAGCTATTGTAAATGCTTTATTTTGAATTAAATATGAAGCATTTTTGAAATGGTACTTTTTGTGTTCTTCATTTGGATGTACTTGTAATTCAAATTCATTACTTATGTGAATCTTGGAATATATAAGACAATACTTTTCATTTATATCTGATATTAGCTATTCATTTTATACAAATCTCAGTGAAAAAAATCAGGAATATTGGACTTCAAAGCTCAAAGTGCTCTACCAGCATATAGCTACCATTTCCATGAAAATCACTTCACTAGTAGAGCTATTTTAATGGGAACATTCCTAGCATTTTACATTTTCCTGAAATGTAATGCTACCAATTCTAGCCAAGGTTGCCATTCAAGTAGACAAGAAGTATTCTGCTGGGAGTTTGGCCCAGAACATTCAGCTAAGTGTGGCAAACACAATGTTGAGCAGTTGTTCCCATTAATGTCTGTAGATTTGTTTCTAAGCAAAGGTTTTGTTATGTTTGGGGTGTCACAAGGTACTGTTTTGTTCTCTTTGCAATAAGGCTCTAGTGGACAGTTGTTAGAAGTTTTGGGGTGTGTTTTACCAGTCACCTGATGACTCTTTCTCTGTTACAGCCAAATGATGTGAAGCTACAGACCTGACTGCTGAAAGAAGCAGGTATACAATGAGGATGCTCTTAGACTGATCATCATCGTTGAAGGCATGTGTCCTATGGAGTACAGATAACTTTTTACCAACTTCGGCTATGTTCTAACCACATCTGTTCATTGAGTGGGGAAGCTTAGACACCATGATCGAGGCACTGGTAACCAGAACATTGGATTACTGTAATACAGTCTCTATCTGGGAATGCCCTTGAAGCTTTTAGGACACTAAAGCCAATGCTAGGTATATAAGTAGAATAGCTCACCATGAATGGAAAGAACTGCACTGGCTATCAATTTGCAATGAAGGCAGATTCAAGGAATAGACATATAAAGCCTAGACAACATAAAACCAGTTTACCTGAAAGACACATTAGGTCTCTGTGATCTTCAGGAGAGGCCTTTTTGTTTGTATCACCTCACACTGAGTTCTGTCTGGAAGCAATGTAACAGTGGGACTTCTCCATCATCTGAAATGAATTCCTCTCCACAGGTTGTCAGGCACCGATCATCATATACTTCTCACACACACACATATGAAAAAAAAAATACCATGGTTTTTCCATCCCTTTACCTGATTCCATTGTATTAAGCCTTGTCTTGTTGAGCCTTGCAGTCTGTAATATTGTTATATTTTTCAGTGTTTTGCTTTATAATTTATTGTAAATTGCTTTGGTTTTTTTTAATGATGTGTAGTATATAAATATGTTTAAATATATAGACATTAGGGAATCAGGTTATAAACTGGTTTTCTGCCTCATTCCATTTGTTTGTTGGAGAGATCTGTCTGGGTGGCAAAGTTGCTGTCCCAATGTTTCCTTGGCCATTTGTGATTGTGCATTAGAGTTTCACAAACTTCAAGTATACTTGTAGTCTCAGTTATGACTTCCCACAATTCTTGCCTGGAGCTACATGGCATACAATTTTGTTAGAACAGGGCCTTCCTTACTTGCATAAGTGTAAGCAGTGAGTAAGTGATTAGTTAAGACTATGAGCTAATGCCTTCTGAGTTATAAATATGAAATATAAATGACTCTGGCATTTCAGGTTACTAACCGATCACTGGTGATGAGGCTTTCAGATGAAAAGAAAATGATTTAACACTGAACACAGTGTTCTTGATGTTACCCTCTTTTAAGTCATTAACATCTATTATCTACAAATTTAAAAGTCTCTAAGTAAGCTCCATAGACCTGAACGCTCCAAAAGAAATTAAAAAATTTAAATTGCCATAATTATGGGGCCAATCACCCCTTCCTAAGAGAAACCCCAAAGGAAGGAAGTAAAGGGGATGAAATACCCATGTTGTTTCATTTGCTGAGATATTTCTCTAATTGCTCTGTAAGATGGGTATAGTTGGATGGGACATCCTCTGCTATGAAGTAGGCCACAGATCTTATGTCTTCCCATGATACACCTAGAAAGTAGACTTAAAAAAAAACCTGGAGGCTGTTCATTTCATCAAACTATTTAGAATAAGAGGACATAGAATCACAATGATATTGGGCTAGAAAGGGACCTGGAAACCATTTAATCCAGTTTCTTCAGATAAAAACCTTGAGTGAATATAATATATTTATATTGTACCACAAGTGGAGTAGGCAAAGGTCATGTGGATAGAGGTGGATGGAGCTGTGATTTATTTATTTATTTATTTAGGCCTCCACAATATTAGAAAGACAAGAAAATGATGTGTTCTGTACTGCAGCCAAAATTAGTGTGTAAGTTAACACATCTCTAATCTCCCCAAAAGGAAAATAGTTATCTTCAAGATTGCCATGCTACCTCCTTTTCAGAAAATAAGTGGATCCCCAATCTAACTGTTTTAAACATTAGTAGTTTATACATCAGGGACACAATCCATTCTGATATATTTGAAATAGTGGATTATCCTGTGACCACCAGATGAAAATACACTGTGTTGTTTTCTTTGATTTATTTTGCTTTCACTAGTGCTCCACTGAGTGACAAGCTTATTTGTTTCCAAGTTTAAACTAGAGAGTCTCTTTCAGACTTTTACATATTGGTTAAATCCCTTTTCTGAGCCACTGACAGATAATTTCCCATTCAATTGTTCTAATTTGACTGATGTACTAAATATGCCCATCTTGCTATAGCAGCTGGTATAACCAGACCAAAACAATTTGGAGATCTCCAAAAACAGTTTTCTGTTAGGACTTTGGCAGTTATATCTTTTAGCTACAGTCTTGAATCTTTTTCTGCATCATATCTAACTGAACATTATGGGACCAAATGCTGAGCAACTATGCATGGAATTGTGAAACAGAGTGTACTTTGAAACATTCTCAGTGTAAGTGTAGGCTTGAAACACTTAGCCAAGTATGTATCAGGGTTCAGCCATTCAGCGTAGTATATCCACAATGATTACAGAATATAAGAAAACTATTTTAGGAGGTATCTCCACTACAGTTATAACAGTTTGATACCACTTTAACCACCATCATAAGGAAGCCTGGGAGTTGTAGTTCAGTGAAGTATTTCAAAATTCTCAGCTAGAAAGCTCTAGCATACCCCACAACTACACCTCTGGAGTTCTTTAGGAGAAAATTCTAAGTACCTCACTAAAATACAAATTCCAGTTTTTTGTAGGATGAAGTCATGGCAACTAAAGTGGTATGCAGCTGTTGTACTGTAACTATGTTGTGTAGATACATTTTTAGATTGATTATTAATATGACTAACAGTGCTGCCCTACACATACTTGGAAGTAAGACACATTGAGCTCAATGGAACTTACTCCCAGGTGGTATAGGATATCAAGTGGTATAGGATAACAGTACAATATGCCACTATCCAAGGATATTATTACAAATAACAATGTGCTGGAGGATGTCTTGCTGCAAACTGGGGGAGAGACAAGGGAAAATCGAGTACATGTTCCAGTTGAAGAACTGGTTTTGCAACCAATCGTGCAATCAGTACTGGAGCCATCAGCATGCCTAGGAATCACAAGAACAATGAACTACTGTTTGAAGAAGCAGAAAAAAGTAGACCATGTCATGCAAACAATATCTACTGAAATTCCCTCTTGTACACAACCATTAAAGATACAGGAGCCCTATCCCTTATTTTCCTGGCAACCTACATAATGCTTCTCAAAGTGATGTGGGGACTTGCAATTATTATTTCCCCCCAAAAAACTGCCAGGGACCAACACCATATTTGCACCCATCAACTACAGTTGTTTATTTATCTCCTGTAAACCTGCCAGAGACCAGCAGCCAATGGTTCAGGGACTGGTGCCAATGCAAGGACCATCACTTTGAGTATCACTGAAGTAATGTATGAAAGATAAAGGATGTTTAAACAGCTTGGTTTCTCATTTCCCCAGCTTGACAGCCTTACATTTCGTATTTTCATTGCAACATGGGTACAGGTTGAGTCTCCCTTATCCAGATTTCCAAAATCTGAAATATTCCAAAATTCAAAATTGTCCACTTGGGTGGCTGAGTTAGTGACACCTTTGCTTTCTGATGGTTCAGTGTATACAAACTTTTTTTTATGCACAAAATTATTAAAAATATTTTGTACAAAATTATTTCCAGGCTATGTGTACAAAGTGTAAATGAAACATAAATGGATTTCATGTTTAGACATGGGCCCCATCTTCAAGATATCTCATTATATATATGCAAATATTCCAAAATAAGAAAAACTCCAAAATCCAAGACACTTCTGGTCCCAATTGTTTCAGACAAAGAAGACTCAAACTGTACCGAAATGTAGTTTTTTGACTAAATTTTGCAGTGCTCACTTTTAATCCAAATGAGTCTGTTAATTTTTATACACACAGAAAAAGTAAGATGTTTGCTTATTTGAAATGTAATCATATTCTTAAGATCAGTATTTCTCTGTGTGTGTGTGTTTTTTGTGTGTGTGTGTGTGTGTAATGCCTTCATTTTCCCACAACTTTCACATGATCTGAATTTTTTTAAAAAAATAAGGACAAAAAACCTTGAACCATATCCAAATTTAACTGTATCTAAAATAAATAAATCCAGATTAGAAGCATGTGAGACACTTGAGGAAGATTTTCTCCGTGTGTTTAGGTACATTCATCCCTTTCTCAGGGGAGGGGCTGGGATATTTTGGTACATGACAATGTTTAGATATTGTGAATAGATGTGTAGTATAATTTTTCCAATCACGCTTCTTGATTTATTTAAAAACTTAAATTAAAATGTTTGGTATAGAAATGTAGTATCAGTTCCTATTCTAATTATGTCTTTATAAATGCTAAAGGGTGGGTGGGGAGAGATTCTACAGCCTGAAATTAAAACAAGCCAATTAATTCACTGAAGTTATTTGTATAAACCCTCACTGTATCTGTTAAATATTTTCTAACTGCTCTAAGATGGGGGATGGGGACGAATCCAGAAGGCAAACTAAAGATGAATAGAAACAATACTGGTCAGCTACATGTGTTGCATGTTGTTTGAATGAGCAGTAATTTATCACTTCTGGAGTAAAAAGCTGTTTATTCCTGCGTCTCACTGTCTCTAAGAATCTTTACAATATATCTGTGGGGGGAAAAGTGAGAAACTGTACCAATATTAGCATATGAATACTTGACACATGAAATTGGCTGTACAATAACAGAAGGACATTTGCTGTTGGTGTATGCACACAGACAAAGCAGCCATTTTGGGGGAAAAATTGAAATGGTGTTGGGGTTAACCCTTTGGCTGTCTCTCTGGTTTCACACTATTGCTTTGATATGTGTAGTGTGGGAGCAGGAGCAGAAATCCAGGGACACACACACAGTTTTAATTTTCTTTTTGAGGGAAAATAACCACAAGAAAATAAAACAACAACCTGAACAAATATTGTGTGTTTAGTAAATTCTGCATGCAATGGGGAAAAAATAGACTAAAAAAAAATCAGTCAAAGAAGAAAGAGAAAGTCTTATATATCTGCACCTCTTTGCTTGCATTTATGTAAAGTCCTGAGCCGGAGGGCGGGGGGAAGCAAAGCCAGCCCATGTGGAGAGTGTCCAGAAATGAAACATTGCTCTGTCTGTGTATACTTTAAAAAAAAAAGTGGCAACAACACTGTGGTCCTTGGGTCAGATGTGTGGAACTATTTCTCAAAGACACTGCATACATAATTGAGGCCCTATAACGGGTTCTCAATGGAAGTTGCCAGGCTACATTCATTTCAAAAGCAGGGTCATTTGTTATCAAATTTAAATTAACTCTCTTCAGACTGAAGCCATAGATTTTTAAAGCCTTGGCTTTAAAACCCCAGAGAAAGAGAATCTGGGAACAGTAAATAATACCTCCCCCTTCCCACTTTCACTACCTGGTAATAAACTTAATAGGACTTTTAAAGCAACAGTCTAAAAATATTGATTTCTGGAAGCATGATTATAATTCCACTTTATGACATTTAAATTCTAATGTAATTAAAATATGTACAACACGCCTTAGCTTCCATGCTTCCATGCTTTAGCTTTTACAAGTATAATGTCTCAAGACACCTTGATTGTATCAACCTTGGACGTGTCATTTATATACATTATTACAAATACACAAGTACAGAGAGAGAAAATAATAATTCTATGATGAATCCAAAGAATATATAGGACTCTGAAGTTGTTGCTCTATTTACAAGGAGGTATCATAAAGTTTTAATTATCACCGTTAAAAAAAATTGACAGAAAGTTTGTTTTGATTTGTAGTTGTTAACTTTTCTCACTATCCAGATTTACACATTTTCCCAGTGTTTCTTGACCCTCTGAATACCAGTATTGTAGAAATCTGCAGATTGCGCCTTAAACCACTTTTCCACTTCATGAATGATGTCATTTGTGTTGTCAAATCGGCAACTCCACAATGGATTTTTCATTTCTGGGACAAGAAAAAGTCACTTGGTGGAAGGTTGGGAGAATAAGGCGGATGCTCATAGTGAAATGCCGTTGCTTTGTTAACTGCAACTTGAGGGGAGTGAGCTGGTGCATTGTCAGCTGGGAGACAAATGTCTCTTTCTTTTTTTCGAGCATCTCACAACTTGTCCAGAAGATTGCTGTAGTATGTGCCAGTGATGGTTTGTCCCTTTGCAAGGTAATTTGTGAGAATGACTCCACGACAATCCCAAAAACCTGAGAACCTGACCTTCCCTGTTGACTTTTGCACTTTTGCCTTTTTGAGGGGAGAGGAATCAGCATGCTTCCACTCATTCTCATGATTTTGGTCTCTGGATCATACTGATAGATCCAAGATTCATCAATAGTTACCAGACAACCAAAAAAACACCCCTCTTCATCCTATTCCAACAGCATCAACATCTCTCTTGTAAGAACACACCATATTTGTTTCTGGAAAGGGGTTAGCAAACATGGAAACCAGTGTACAGACACCTTAGACATGTGTAGTTTGTCATGAATAATTTTCCACACACCGTCTGGACCTGGAGTCTTGCCAGCTTTTAATTTCTTAATTGCATCAGAGATCTCATTATCTGTAAAGTTTTGATTTAATATTGCTTTTTGCTCTTTGTTCAGTTTTGTTACAAAAAAACAGAAGAAATTATACTTGGCCCTTTAAGAGACACATTAAACGATATTCAGAATGATGGAATACCCGATTCCTGGAAAGAAGCATTAATCACATTAATCCCTAAGGAAGGTAGAGATAAACTAGAAACATCAAATTATAGACCTATTTCTCTCATCAATGTTGATTATAAAATATTTGCAACAATTATTGCCGAAAGATTAAAGAAAATTTTGAGATACCAAATTCATGAAGATCAAAACGGATTTCTTCCGGATCATCATATGAAAAATAACATTAGAACAGTAATCAATATAATCGAACACTACGAAATTCATAACGAGAAGAAATTGGCTATGATTATGTTGGATGCAGAGAAAGCCTTTGATAGGGTAAATTGGACATTCTTACAAGAAACTTTAAACACAATGGAGATGGGTTCAAGATTTCTAACATGGATAAAGACTATTTATAAAGAGCAAAAAGCCCAATTAATAATAAACCAAGAAAGAACTGATCATATTAGAATTGAACGGGGCACAAGACAGGGTTGCCCACTGTCACCACTGTTGTTTTTGATAGTCCTGGAGATATTAAATAATAAGATTAGAGAAGATCCGAATATCGAAGGAGTAAAAATAAGTCATCAGTGGAAGCTGAAAGCATTCGCTGACGATATAATTTGCTTTGTGGAAAACCCACAAGAAAGCATAAAGCATTTAATAACAACTATTAATGAATTTGGTAAATACTCCGGTTTCAAAATCAACCAAGAAAAAACATCAGTTATACTTAAAAATGTAACCACATCAGAGGAGAAAGATATACAAAGGAAAACGGGTTTCAAGGTTGTAAATAAAGTAAAATATTTAGGGATAACTTTGACTAAAAGAAACATAGAATTATTTTCAAATAACTATGCGAAAACATGGAAAGAAATAAAAAGCAACTTATCGAAATGGACTAAATTAAACTTATCTTTAATGGGAAGAGCCGCAATTATCAAAATGAACATTTTACCCAAATTCATATTTTTGTTCCAAAACCTACCTGTTATATCTAATGAGAAATATTTTGAACAATGGCAAAGAGAACTGTCACAATTTTTGTGGCAAGGGAAAAAAGCAAGGGTAAAGTGGAAAATATTGACTGATGACAAAAATAGAGGAGGCTGGGCTCTCCCAAACCTCAAACTATATTATTACTCCTCATGTTTAAACTGGATAGAAGAATGGATAAGACTGGACAACGAACGTCTATTAAGCTTAGAAGGTTATAATTTACGCTATGGATTTCACAGATATATGTGGTATAACAAACTGAAAATGGATAAAAATTTTGATCATCATTTTGTGAGACAGTCCTTACTTAAAGTTTGGAGTAAGATAAAAAATCAATTCTATAAAGAAATACCACTGTGGGTATCTCCGCAAGAAGCTTTTTTATACAGAACAAAAACAAAAAACGAGAAATGGATAAAGTATAAAGATATATTAAACAAAGGATGCAATAAAGAATACAGCATGAAATCTATGACCCAAATTCAGAATGAGCTACCAAAAATAAACTGGTTTGTATACAATCAACTGACATTGCAATTCAAGAAAGATTACAGAGAACTTGGACTATCAAAAAGCAACAACGAATTGGATGATATCTTTATTAAAAAGGACAAGGCGCACATAGCTAAATTCTACAAAATATTGAAAAAAATAGACCTGGAACAAGAGGTAGTCAAACATACAATGGTACGATGGGCAATTGACATCGGAAGAACGATTCAGCTTGAAACTTGGGAAAAATCATGGAAAGATACCAACAAACTTACCCTATGTCAAAACTTGAAAGAAAATTATTTTAAGATGTTATATCGTTGGTATATGACCCCAAAAAAATAAATCTGATTTATAAATCTGGAAAGAGAAACTGCTGGAAATGCGACAAGACTGAAGGAAACCACTATCACTGTTGGTGGACATGCCACATGGCTAAAGAATATTGGAAGAGGATACAACAAATGATGAACGAGATCTTACAAGTCGAAATACCATTAAAACCAGAATTATTTTTACTTAATATGATTGGAATAGTGCCCAATAAAAAGATTGAGAAATACAAAAAAATTATACTGTATATGGTGACATCTGCAAGAATACTATACGCGACATACTGGAAGAAACCCCAAACCCCAACCAACAAGGAATGGTTGATTAAACTAAGAGAAAACATGGATATGGACATACTTACCAAAATAATGAAGAATGAATCCCCTAAAGAGGTTGAGAATGACTGGAAGTGTTTGAAAGAATATGGTAAAAACACAGGATGGAATCTGAGCTAATTTAAATGAAAGATGTGTGAAAAAGAAAGAAAATATTAAGAAAACATAGAGATCGTATGGTAGGTTGTAAGATACTACAATTGATCGAGATATATTTTTCTTGGTAAGCCAATCTTTAAGTTTTAGCAATAACAAATATGAGAATAAGATATTAATTTGTTTGTAAATCAACAAGAAGATATAAAAATTAAATAAATTAGAGAAGATCTACTGCTAGTTTGTTAATTTGTAGAATCAGGAGAACCAATTTAATGTCAAGGATATGGATTTAGTAGTTAAGATAGGGAAGAATTAATATATCAAGGACTACTACATGAAGTTAAGATTGTGATGTTTTAGTGTTTTGTTTAATATGTGTTTAATGTATCTGTTTAATGTATCTCTGTTTGTCCTCAAGATGTTTGTTCTTTTTTAAACAATAAAAAAAAATTTCCACACACTACCATAATTGAGACCAGTTTCATTCATGATCATTTGGATAGTTGCTCAACCTGAAACAGGACACTGTCATGGCCAGCCAAGAACAGCTCTCGGTGGATGAAGATGAGGATGAGCCTCCTCCAGAGCAAGAGCTAATTGAGGCTACATCAGGTGATAATCCTGCTCTGCCAGGTCCCAGCTGTGCTCTCCCAGCCCCAGAGGAGGAGGCCCAACCAGGTCCTAGTGCTAGGGAGATGCCTCCTGTGGTGCAACAGCCTAGTGGTGACTCTGGGGAGGAAGCTTGCCTGGATGTGCCTACTTACAAACAGAGAAGGGCTGAGAGTGCTTGCAGGCGCAGATCCAGGAGGATTGCAGAGAGGCATTTAGCCAACCAGCCTCAGGTGGCACAGGGGAGAGTTTCCCTTACTTAAACTGTAGAGAGGCCTCCACTCAGGGCCAGTGTTTATTCTATCCTGGACTGCGGCCAGCACACCCACATTATGCCAATAAGAATGTCTAAGCACAGCAAGTGGAAGCAGTCCACAGACCTTGCAAGGAATAAGCGTGAGAGCAGTCCGAAAGCCAAGCCGAAGTCAGGATACCAGAAGTCAAAGCAGTCCGAAAGCCAAGCCAAAGTCAGGATACTGGGAGTCAGAGTAGTCAAAGCAGTCCAAGGTCAAAGCAACAAGGAGTCAAGATACAAGGAGCCAGTGCCAGCAGCAATCACACCAAGGGATCATGCAATAAACTCTGGCCTTGAGTGGAGGCCTCTCTACAGTTTAAGTAAGGGAAACTCTCCCCTGTGCCACCTGAAGCTGGTTGGCTAATTGCCTCTCTGCAATCCTCCTGGATCTGCGCCTGCAAGCCCTCTCAGCCCTTCTATGTTTGTAAGTAGGTACATCCAGGCAAGCTTCCTCCCCAGAGTCACCACTAGGCTGTTGCACCACAGGAGGCATCTCACTAGGACCTGGTTGGGCCTCCTCCTCTGGGGCTTGGAGAGCACAGCTGGGACCTGGCAGAGCAGGATTATCACCTGGTGTAGCCTCAATTAGCTCTTGTTCTGGAGGAGGCTCGTCCTCCTCCTCCGAGAGCTGTTCTTGGCTGGCCATGACAGACACAATGAGCTGATTTTCTCAACATCATGAACTTAGGAATCAATGATGATACTGACAAAATTTCATGCATATACCATAATAACATCTGGGTAATAATTATTACTTTACAACACCCCCTCAAACTCATTCCCTCCTTCTTCTGCAGCACCCCACAACTAAAGCCCACACAATAGTCCCAGTCTTCAAGCACTGAAGCCAAGAGTGTAGAAACAGAGCAGGGGGAAATGAGAGCATTGCCACCCCAATGAAATTTTCCTTCAGTTCCCAGATTTTTAGCATTGTAAAATGAAACACTGAAGTCATTTGTACCTAGAATTCTTGTAGCTGCTATGTTCACATTCCTTTGATAACTTTGCCCACCACTTTTCTTTGAATGCCTAGGCTACTAAGTTTAAGTTGCTGCAATGCTAGAAATAGAAGGACTGAGATAAAATTTCATTGAGGGGACATAAGTGCATTCATTTTGCTCCCCCTCCTGTATCTACAGCTATTACTAAAAGACTTCAGAGCCAATGGTCCCCCAGTCTCCAAGAATACATAGTAGGGGGCTGCAGAAGTTATGTTTAGCCAATATTACAGAATCATATATAACATGAGGGAACACTATTGCCTGGCTGGGTAATGAACAGATGATGCAGGTAGAGCACTGGTACTAGCATTCAGCAAGGTCAATCTCACAGGAAGCTTGATACGGACTGAGTAAAGAGGGGCAGGAAGTGAGCAGGAGTAGATTGATGAATGTTTTGGAATATGAGCGAATGAGAAAAAAGTCTGTGAATTTAGGGGGTGTACATTACTTTTTAGAGGACAGTAATTGTGGATTACGATATTTCTGTCTGCAGAAGTCAAGCTGTTAACTTCTTTGGTTACTGAAATAAGTTTTGGTGTTAACATAAAGAAGACTGATTTACTGACTTGAAGCGAGTGGGCAGGTTCTGACAGGTTCTATACAGCTTTATAGATTTCAATAGATTCACATTCAAATATACTGTAGCCTCATGCTACAATCCCATACATCCTCCCTTACCTGAGAATAAGACTTGTTGCACTCAGACATATATTAGGTTGCACTGTGAGGAAATAAAACATTTTTCATCATTTTAACCAGCAGTTTTATCAGTTATAAAAGAGCATATGCAAGTTTTGAAAATAAGACAAGGACCTGTATTCTATATCATCTACTTGGTTAAATAGTTAAGTAGCTGATAGTTAAGCATACTTAACTAAGGGGCAAAACAGATAGTCCCAATAGAGTGGTGTCCTGCCACCCCTTTCAGCCTTGGATAGAGGCTGCGGCAACTGCATGCCATGGCCCTGATCCAGTAGTTTGCCAACTCAAAAAGAGGCAGCAAAATGCCATTCCTTTTAGAGCTGTCAAAAAGGTGCCATTGCTATGGCAGTGGCACTTTTTGGTGCTTTTTTTGGCATGAGGTGTATAAATGCCGCACCAAAAGAGTGTCGTGATGCTGCCTGGCATGGAAGTGTCAGGGAGTACATCATGTGAATGCCATGCCCCCATGCCGTCCCCATGCTGGCACTTCAAGCCAATCTGTTTAGCCCCTAAGTAAGAGCCCTGGTGGCACAGTGGTTAAATGCCTGCACTGCAGCCACTAACTCAAAACCACAAGGTCACGAGTTCAAGACCAGAAAAAGGGCTCAAGCTTGACTCAGGCTTGCATCCTTCCAAGGTCACTAAAATGAGTACCCAGATTGTTGGGGGCAAATTAGCTTACAGTTATAAACCGCTTAGACACTGCTTAGGCGGTATGAAGCAGTATATAAATGAAGCTTGTTTGTTTTGTTTGTTTAACTAAGTAAGATTTAACTAAGAGTCGAAGTAGACAGTTCAGAAGGAGCGATCTCCAGCTGCTCTGGCTATGATCGCTCTGAATCGTGTGGCTTCTGGCCACTTTGGGGACATGCTTCATCTAAATGCCATGTCCCTGAAGCATCTGAAAGCTGCTCTATTTGGCCAACCTGTTTTGGGCCTAAGTCTTTCCTGACCTGATCCTCCCAAACCTGATGGAAATGTCATTCACCCTTGCTCTGATCACCAGTAGAATGGACCTCCTTCTCACCATGCAGCAAATGCCTGGTAAAATAGATTGTGGGGTTTACAGTTGTGGCAATAGTGTCACAATTATGATTAACTAGTGATTGTTACCTAGATTTTCTCATCCTTAACTGTCTCATCCATTCTGCCAGTGATTGGACCACAGGTGAATGATGTTTCTGTCACGTTTGGTGGGGAGTTGGGTTGGGGTAAGACAGGTTACCCAGTTAAGTGTATTTATGCTTTGTTAAGGAGCTGATAGAGAATACAGACCATTTATACTAATCTAGATTTCATTCTCATTGACAAGCATGAAAACATACATGTGGCCTTGAATAAGATCATAAATTCAGACCCAGGGTCCAAACATGCAAATGTGTTCAATTGTGCTTTCCAGCCACTGCCAGCAGCAGGGTCCTACTTTATCAGTGACACAGAGTAAGGGTACACAGTGCATCTTAAATGGGACTGTGAGAGTCAGGAATGTGGCAGCCTTGTCACAGGAAGGCCTCAAAAGTCTCCAGGAGCCAGCAGGATCACCAAGCTCATGGAGGCAGGGATGAAGGATTAGGATCTGCAGCAAGGGCAGAAGCTTGTAGGAAGGGGCTTAAGGTAGCAAGCTCTTTTCCCAACTGAGCTCATATGCTTGCTTTGAATCATCAGCTTCAGGCCAGAAAACTGACACCTATGCAAAGCCCTAACACACACACACACACACACACACACACATTTTGATTTTAAAAGACTTTCCCTGCAAAGTGTTGGTGCTTCTTAGACTGGCTTCTTAGTTTAGCCTCTTTTCAAAAAAAAATTGTGTAACTGACAGCCCTGACTCAAATATCTTAAACATAGCAGGTTCCATTGAGTTCAATTAAGCTTTACTTCTTGATATAGTGTGATTTTTTTTAAAAAAAGAATATTATTTCTGAAAAGCAGATAATATGTGCAAAAGATAAGTGCAGAAGTGTTTGGCCCTTTTAGGTGTTACTTACATTTCTGAATGCAAAAGTAAGTTATTTATTTTCAAATGGTCTGAATATTGGACTAGGACTCTGGAAGACCCATGTTCAAATCCCCACTCAGCCATGGAAATACACTAGAAGTTAAATCACACTCTCTCAGACTTAGAGCACAGTAAGTGTTAACACTGGAATAATCTTACCAAGAAAACCCTATGATAGGGTCACCGTAAACTGGAATTGACTTGAAGGAACATAACAACAACAACATCATCTGAAAATTTCAAAGAGGTCAGACATGATTATACAAAACAATATGAGCCAAGATGCAATATTTATCTATCCATAAAACAGAAAGATATCAAGATGTCTAGAAATGACAGACGGACAGACAGACACTAAAATCAATTACTAAACTAGGAAGGCTTGCAAAAATAGGCAAGGTTTCATAATGCATCTAAGAGTACAAATGATATCAACACTATTCCACATAGTACCTATGTAAAGCCAGGTTAAGGATACATCTGTCACCAACAGGGTTTGAGCTGGTGAGGGCATCAGTTTTGAATGCCGTGCTCTACGGCACCAGCTGAGAGGCCTCTCCAAATGACCTCAAGGTCCTGATGAATCTACTGTATAAGGAAGAATGTGTTCTCTCAAAAAACCAGGTCCCAAGTTGTTCCAGGCTTCATATACTAGCAACACCACATTAAACTTGACCTGGTAGCAAATAGGTAGCCAAGGTAATACCACCAATGGTGTCATTATGTGCTGTCCACAGGTTGTCCAACAAAGGAGGTTAATCAATGCATTCTGCAATAGCTAAAATTTCTACACCAGACTGAGAGCACACCACATTGGTTGTCTTCAGATTACCAATATCTGGCTCACTGAAGACAAGCTATCCCTATCCATGTTCTGAAAAAATCTTAAGTAAAATATAGGCACGGTACATACTGCCAACAAGCAGCATACCGACATCAATTCTAGGGATAGGGACCATGCGACAAATGCATGGTCCCTAACTCTAGAAGATATGGGTGGCGTAACAATGGAGGTACCCTGTGTACATGGGAGCCACCATTGTTATGTAAGCGACATGCGGTGTCCACACATCGCTGTACATTACTTATGTAATGAGTGTGCAATTGGCGCACTTGTTACATCCGCCCTGCGGTGGAAAAAGAACTTACTCATGACTAACCTATGACTTAACATATGTCAACAGATATGGAAAACAAAATGATGGCCAACAGATTGGAAACTATCAATATGCATCCCCATCCACAAAAAAGGAAACACAAGGACTGCAGTAACTATAGGACCATAGCATTAATTTCCCATGCAAGCAAAAGTATGCTCAAAATTCTACAACATAGACTCCAACATGAAGAGAGAAATCCCAGAGGTCCAAACAGGGTTCAGAAAAGGAAGAGGCACTAGGGACCACATTGTAAACATACGGTGGCTGATGGAACTCACCAAGGAATTTCACAAGAAAATCAGCATGTGCTTTATAGACTATAGCAAAGCCTTTGACTGCATAGATCATGAAAGCTATGGAACACCTTTAAAGATATGGAAATACCAACACATCTGATAGTCCTAGTAAGGAATCTGTACTCAGGACAAGAGGCTTCTGTTAGAACAAAACACAGAGAAAGGTTCCCAATTGGCAAAGGGGTCAGATAAGGCTGCATTTTATCACCCTACCAATTCAGCTTACATACAGAACATATTGTAAGAAAAGCAGGTTTGGACACAGAAGAGAGAGGAGTAAAAATAGGCGGAAGGAATATCAACCATCTGAGATATGCTGATAACCCCATAACACCATCAGAAGACCTCACAGCCCTTGAACAACTGCTAAGGAAGATCAAAGAAGAAAGTGCAAAGGCAGGCTTACTGTTGAACATAAAGAAAACAAAAATAATGATCACGAAGAACTTACATAAATTCAGTCTAGACAATGAAGAAATAGAAATAATAAAAGAGTTTTCATATCTGGGATAGAAATGGGAACTGTAATTAGGAAATCAAAAGAAGATTAAGAATGTGGAGGGCAGTTATAAAAGAACTAGAAATGATCCTAAAATGTAAAGTTATACAACTTAGCACAAAAGTTAGAATAATACAAGCCATTACATTCCATATGTATGGATGTGAGAGTTGGACAGTTAAGAAAGAAGATAGGAAGAAAATGAATTCATTTGAGATGTGGTGTGGAGAAGAGTGCTGAGGATCCCATGGACAGCCAAAAAGACAAACAAATGGGTCCTAGGGAAGAACAAGCCAGAAATCTCCCTGAAAGCCAAGATGACAAAACTTAGGCTGGCATACTTTGGACACATCATCAGAAGGCATGAATCATTGGGGGTGGGGGCGGGGGGGGGATGCTAGGAAATGTGAAGGGAAATAAAAAGAGAGGAAGGTCACATGCTAGATGGATGGACTCTATTAAAGAGATCACAAGTATTGCAGGAGTTGGGCAGAGCAGTGGAGCACAGGGGGACCCTGGAAATGTCTCATCAGCAGGGTCACCATGGGTTGATATCAATGTAAAAGCAGTTAACAACAAGAACAACAACCTAAGACCCTTGGATTTTTTTCAGGATGTACAACTTGATGTGTATGCATCCAGATATTAAATTGTGCTCAAGTGAAGTTAAGTCCATAGAAGTGTATCATAGCCACATAGTCTAATATAGAACATTTTAGTCAGGAAAAAAACCTAACCGGAAAGTACATTAAGGACATGATAGGCTCTGAAATGTTTGGCTTTATATAATAAATAGCAGTTGCTGAGAGACAAGGGGACAAGATTTGGATGGAGACTACAGCAGGGGTTGAGTGGGAAATACAATTTAACCCATAACATTTGACCTGGGATTCCTCTTCCCCATTATCTACTACATTATCCCCATTATCTGCTTTCCAAGAGGAAAGCAACCCATACTTGATTAGTTCAATTGGACTTAACTTTCTAAGAAAGTTTAGATTTGCAGATTTAATCATGATTAGATTTTCATGAATTATGCCTTACCAGAGCAGAAGTTGGTGTCCAGAAAACTGCAGGAGGTGCGGGGCTTCCCATTTTCATCTCCCTCTCCACACCATTTGTGCACCATTTTTTCATCAAAATGCCAAATATTATCCTACGAAGCCTCTGAAGGATATTATGGGCCACTTTCCTTCCCTTATCTGATTTAGGCCAATATGGGCCTCTTTTCTTAACCAAAAAACAAAACTGGGTGATCACTTCCTGTTTTAACAAAAGGCCTGTGACCTTAATCAGGCTGTCCCTCCCTCTCAAAGCTGGCGTAAAATTACACTGATTTCAGAATTTGGTCCTAAAGTAGAATTTTCAATGCCCACAGATTGCAGGAACATAGGCTTGTGGCTGAGTCTGAATCCATTATTTGCAGCCATGTTTCTTCAGTTAATTCAGTCAAATCAGTCATTATATTTTAGCAAGCAAACTGTATCTTTATGATAATAATCCTACGAATATTGTACACATTTCAATGGCAAAGCCCTCCAATAACTATCACAGACTTCTGAAAAAGGAATGAGTGAAAATATGTTTTCTGAATAGGAGGTAAAACACAGGCTTAACCTTTTGTGTAAAGCTTCTTGGGTGTGTGTATATATATATATATATATATATATATATATATATATATATAACCCTCATTGCACCCTTATTGCAAACACATTAATTGAGATGGAAATCCCATTAATTTCAGTGGGACTTGGTTCTATTTAATGTAGTTATGGCCATGGGCTAATTAGATACGGCTATGATCTTTTCTGCATCTGCTGCCTTGATATGAACCATATATCATCTCAGATAATTTCACCTGCATTCCTTCCTTAGAATTTGATGCTGATTTTTCAGAGACAAGCCAGACTTGTTGTAAATGTTGACAAATATGCTAGCAAGAGTGAATAAATTGTGCTTTCTTATAATCTCTGGATGGAGGGGGAGGATTTGTTTCAGAAAGGCTGCACTTGAAGTTATTAAACACAATTTCCACTCAAAACACCTCAATCCTAAAGACATTTATTTTAAATTAAAATCAGCTGGAATCATTTGAAAGTTGTTTATTTTGGATTGAGCTGAGGTGTTAGTTATAAGAATGATCTCCCATGCCTATGGTAATAACAACTGAAGGGAGCAATTCATTGGAATATTCTTTTGCTTAGCATGCATTACAATGAATGGAGCCTGTGGTCCTATTCATTCCAATGGCTCTTCTGTAGGACTTTCCATTGGATTGCATCCATTAAAATGTGAATGAATTGCTACTTTTTACTATATACAGTAGTTTTACGCATGTCTTTCAGAAGTAGGTCCTATTGAGTTCTGTGGAGTTTTCTCCCAAGAAAGTGAGTATAAGGTTGCATGCTTAATTCATAATGTGTTTGACACCCAGATTCTAGATATAAGGCATGGGATGTGGAAATCTCTGCATTTTTAACATGCTTTCCCCTTTATTGTACATTTTCCACATTGATTATAGCTTCTCTGTTCAAAGACATAGCCATGTTAGTCTGGAAAATGAGTGTGCAAGGGATCTTTGAGCAGTTGTGTTAGTCTGTAGAATCATTATATTGTAGCACCTTTGAAACTAACTGAAACAAAGAAGTTGGCAGCATGAGCTTTCGTAGACTTAAGTCTGCTTCCTCAGACTTTCACCAAGGTGCTGCATGATCCCTTTGTGTACTGCTTTTGACTAGGTGCATCTCAGCAATTCACATTTTCAAACATACCCATAATTTTTCATGTGTATTCTTTTACTGATGCACCCTGTAAGAATCTCAAGGAAAAGTGTTGTTTTTTTCTTGTAACAAGTCTTCACATGTACACAAACACAGGCTGGCATCCTGTTCATGACACATGACACATTTGTAACATGTAATGGAAGGTCCTAGAGGTTGATGTCATTGTTGTCTCCCTATCCATAGGGACATAGATGCTTCTCAGCTGCTCCCTGTTTTTCACTGGCCACCAAATGGCTGGTGAGGCAGAAAAAGAAGTGGTTTTCAAGGGAGGTGAGGAGGGCAACTCTTAGAATCACAGAATCATAGAATCATAGAGTTGGAAGAGACCACAAGGGCCATCCAGTCCAACCGCCTGCCATGTTGGAACAATCAAAGCATCTCCGACAGATGGCCATTCAGTCCCTGCTTAAAGACCTCCAAAGAAGGAGACTCCACTACACTCCAAGGGAGTGTGTGCCACTGTGAACAGCCCTTACTGTCAGGAAGTTCCTCCTAATGTTGAGGTGGAATCTCTTTTCCTGGAGCTTGCATCCATTGCTCCGGGTCCTGTTCTCTGGAGTAGCAGAAAACAAGCTTGCTCCCTCCTCAATATGACATCCCTTCACATATTTAAACAGGGCTATCATATCACCTCTTAACCTTCTCTTTTCCAGACTAAACATCCCCAGCTCCCTGAGTCTTTCCTCATAGGGCATAGTTTCCAGACCCTTCATCATTTTAGCCGCCCTCCTTTGGACACGCTCCAGTTTCTCAACATCCTTTTTTGAATTGTGGTGCCCAGAACTGGACACAATATTCCAGGTGGGGCCTGACCAGAGCAGAATAGAGTGGCACTATTATTTCCCTTGATCTAGACACTATACTTTTATTGATGCAGCCTAAAATTGCATTGGCCTTTTTAGCTGCCGCATCACACTGTTAACTCATGTTCAACTTGTAGTCTACTTGGACTCCTAGATCCCTTTCACACGTAGTCTCCTTAAGCCAGGTGTCCCCCATCCTATATCTGTGCATTTCAGTCCCCACCCCCAAGTGCAGTACCTTACATTTCTCCGTGTTGAATTTCATTTTGTTAGCTTTGGCCCAGCTTTCTAGTCTATCCAGGTCATTTTGAATTTTGATCCTGTCCTCTGGGGTATTTGCTACTCCTAATTTGGTGCCATCTGCAAATGTGATGTTCACAGACTCTCTGTTTAATGATCTGCTCCAGAATCTTTCCTGATATTCATGTCAGACTAACTGGACGATAATTGTTGGGATCCTCTTTTTTTCCTTTTGAAGATGGGGACAATGTTTGCCCTCCTCCAGTCTACAGGGAGTTCTCCTGTTCTCCAGGAGTTCTCAAAGATTATTGCCAATGGTTCCAATATTACATTTGCCAGTTCTTTTAATACCCTTGGATGTAATTCATCTGGTCCTGGTTTGCTGCTTTCACTGAAATGGTTGAATCCAATGAGTCATCAGCTTCAGCTTCAGCTTCAGCACCTACTGAACCATGCTACCTTGTGTTAACATGCATTAAATACTGCTCTCATGCATAGAAATATTGACAGTGAACTAACTGGAGCTCAGCTGCCTATCTCCACCCCTCATCCTATGTATATTTAGAGTTGAGAGCCATAGGAAATCAAAATACATATGCAAATCTTATTTTTGCTTTATTTCTGTTTTTTTAAAAAATCAATGCTCAATCAAATTAAATTAGAAACAAGGGCAATACAATTACAGAGTATAACATGTGCATGAAAAAAATTTTACAATATAAATGAACACACACACACAGCCATACACTTCCTCTCACCTACGCATATTAGTTTTAAACCACAGCCATTTGGTTATTTAAAGCTCTCAACAGCTAACAGTACTACAAGGCTAGTAAATCCTACCAGGCACTCTTTCAGAATCTTTATTTACTAGTGGAAGTAATGTACCTTACTTGTGTATCCATGACAACACTGTAACATGCCAGAGCAATACTAGAGTTTTCCTTGCAACTGCAATATGAGATTAAAAGTAAGAGGCTAAATCTTATTAAATAGCAGAAGCTTTTCAAAAGATAAAACATAAAGTTTATGGGAGCATATGATAGTTGTTCATCGTAATATATTTGTGCCATTTCCTTTCTTCCGTTAGGTCTGTCCATTGATCGTAAACAGCTCTGAAGGGGGGGGGAGGGTGAGGGAATACGCCTGCAAAGATACAATTTAGCAATTCCTGCCTTAGATTTGTGCAATAGGGAAAGGTGATTTCACAGTGTTAAAGGTGAATTGTTAACAATACCTGTTTGAAAGAGTATTAACAGGGATCGTTCTGCACTTTTTCCTCTTCTTCTTCTTTGTTGCCATGAGTCTTTTTGGCAGCCAAAGTTTATTTCATTCTCATGCCAAATACTTTGATTAAACATGGGGTTTGATCCACTGGATTAGCTGACATTTTTTACTTTGCTGTATTTATAAATCCTTGTGCTTTCTTTACAAATGTATCTCTGCTGTGTTACAGGTATTAACAGGAATACATAAAACTTGAGTTCATAATGTGAAGGTATAAGTCTGGATGCTGTACATGTACATTTTGGGTAAAGTGGAAATTGCATTGCTTTTCCTTGGTAGTAGCAAAGAATTCAGCAACATGTCTTGAGACAATTAAATTATTTTCATAAATCCTTGTCAGAGAGAAAAACAAATCTTATTTTCACACTTGGAGATGGTTTTGTTTTTTATAACATCTTTTAAAGCTGATATTTCACCTTGGCTCCAGTTTCTAACTAGTGCTATCTATCTATCTATATATCTATCATTCTCCTGGCATGAGAACCAAAGTATCTTCCAGCCTAAATTAAAAGAAAATACAGATGAAAACTGATTAATAAAAAAGTTTCAAAAATAATAAATTAAGCAATCCTATTAAAAACATTGATTTTTAAAAGTTTAAAACACATTTTGCAAAACTCTGTAAAAGGACAAAAGTACAGCACACTCTAGAGAGCCAAATTAGTTTAGTGATTTGAGCATTTGGACTACAATTCTGGAGACCAGGGTTCAAATCTCTGCTTGGCCATGGAAACCCATTGTGTGATCTTGAACAAATCACATTCTCTCAGCCTCAGAGGACAGAAAAGGCAAACTCACTCTGATGAAATCTTGGTTTAGGGTTGCCATAAGTCAGAAATGACTTGAAGGCACACAACAACAACAAGCAATGGCATCACTACAGTGGTGTAGGGGTTGAGGACCACATCAGGTGACACCCTAAGGCAGAGTGACACCATTGCTCCACAAACATCTGCTTGTGGCATAAATGTGGGCTGTAGTATTCACCTGTGTCCCATTAAAATGCTGAAGAGATGATGTGAGTGGGGTGAGGTTCATTGGCAGGAGAAAAGAGAAGTCCCAGATTTTTTTTAAATAAAATTTTAATTTTTAAAAATTAAACATTTTCTTATTCTTTTAAATTTTTCTTTAAAAGCATCACCTTTTACCAAATTTTCACTTCAGCCACATGAAACTTTGCATATGTAAATGCACTGGGGTTGTACATATGATATTGTAATTTAAAGGTATAATTTTAATTTTATTACTTGTTTTATGTCACAACTGTTATCTTGACATTCAGTGATATTCAGGAATTACAGTTAATGAGTAATAGTATAGTACAAAACCCATTACTAAAGATTCTGTATGGTGTGGTAAGGCAAGAGGTCAATGTGTGGGGTGACACCATGAGTTACCATACTGGGTGACACCAACCCTAGTGACATCACTGCATGAAACAAAGGCAGTAGGAAAAGAGGAAGATTGCATACTAGATGGATGGAGTCAAACAGGACTAGAACCCACATTATCACAACTTTGTTGTACATGGAAGCTTGAGCCCTAATGTTTTGTTTTCTTTAAGGTGCCACAAGGTTGTTCATCCAATCAAAAATCCATCAAACAGCGACACCTTTATTGTCCAAACAAAATGCACAATATACATGTTGCAAGCTTTTGAAGTATCACTGGCTTCTTCATCAGGCGAGGTGTTACAAACCAAACAGGAGGGAAAAAAATTAAATATATTACTCATAGGCCTGCATTTTGCTGTTTCTTTTCTTAGGTGGGTTACAAACTGCCACTTGGGACGTCCGCAGGACGTCCCATTTTAAAAAAAGGGGTGTCTCTTCTAGATGCCCCTGGCTCTAGTACGGACTCTGTCTGTACAATATGGCGCCGGCCATTCCACACGGCCGGCGCCATCTTTACGTATCGGACGCTGTGCGTCCGAACATGTCACAGCTTCTGTGACGTCGCGAATGCGCCCCTGGCGCCTCGCAATGTCACAGAGGCGCCGCAAGAAGAAGCTCCATTTTGGAGCTTCTTTTTCGGTCCGTGCGGGAGCCGCGCGGTGTAGCTGCTGCGGCTCCCGCACAGAGCAAACAGCGGCGGCAGCAGACCGCCTCAAAGCTGCGGTTTATAACCCGCCCAAGTTAAGAAGATATAAAACTGTAGAATTATAGAATCATAGAGTTGGAAGAGACCACAAGGGGCCATCCAGTCCAACCCACTGCCATGCAAGAAATCTCAATCAAAACATACCCAATAGATGGCGATCCAGCCTCTGTTTGAAGACCTCCAAGAAGGGAGACTGTCAGGATTTGAAGGGTTAAAACACAGCACACAGGGAAATGCTTGATGTGTGTGTGTTTGGCCATGAGCCTTCAGCAGAGTGGCAAGGCTGATCTAGCACAGCTGAAGCTCATTGTGTCAAGGACTCTTTAGTGTCCAAGTGCACGTAGCCATGGATGATGAAACATGTGTCTGGATTGCAGAGGAGACACATGGCATGGCTACACACCTGAACTCACTGGGTTTGGGAGACCACATGGTCTGGAGACTATATAAGCCCAGGGGTTGCAAGTGTGTGGTGTGGGTTTGGATTGGTATGTTGTGGAGTTTGAGAGATCTAGTTTTGTATTATAGCACTGTGAATAAAGAGCACTTTGGGGACTTTTGTTTCTCTGGTGGTTTATCAGAAGAAGCTACAGCATCGGTTTGCTGTGTGTCCCTGGAGGTTTCTGCATTGCTGCAGTTCCTGGAAGACATCCAATTGTTGTCATCTCAACTTGGACTTTGGAGCCACACTTCGGCTTCTGGAAATTTGCCAGCTCTGCTCCAAGGGTCTGATTTAACCCCAGGACTTGTTTGAGTTGCTGACAAGGGTTGTTGGACCCCAGCAGTTGCGCTGACAGAGACTCCATCACACTCTGAGGGAGTGTGTTCCTCTGTCGAACAGCCCTTACTGTCAGGAAGTTCCTCCTAATACTGAGGTGGAATCTCTTTTCCTGTAGCTTGCATCCATTGTTCTGGGTCCTACTCTCTGGCATCCCTTTAAGTACTTAAACAGGGCTATCACATCACTTTCGTAACCTTCTCTTCTCCAGACTAAACATATGCCTCTCCATACCTGTTTGGTTTGTAACACCTTGCCTGATGAAGAAGCCAGTGCAGCTTAAAAAGCTTGCAACATGTATATTGTGCATTTTGGTTGGCCCATAAAGGTATCACTGTTTGGTGGATTTTTGATTAGATTTACTAAATGGCCCTGGATGTTTTCTGGATTTTAAGATACCACATTATAGATGCAACAGAGGAATCCTAAAGTGTGAGCCTGTGGACTGGAACCTTCCTATTTGAAGTTTCAACCTCAAACAAAGGTAAAGCATTTCTTTTTCTTAAATTTGGACTGGATTGGCATGGTTTACCTCAACACCCTATAAAGTTTTTCTGATGCAAAAGCATGGAGGCTTCCTGAGAAATCCAGCCTCCTTTGCCTAACGAAGGGACTTGTGGCCTCACAAGGATGGAGACATGTTGGATTGCAGAGGAAGTACTTTTGTTATGATGCAAATAGATGTTAAATTTCTTGGATTATGAAAATCTTCCAGTTACCACATGGCTGATGGAGAAGCTGCCAGCCTGCAAGATATGCCCCTCCATACCATCCTAACTTAGAAGAGAAACAGCAAAATGCAGGCTTATGACTAACATCTCCAATTTTTTTTTCTCCTGTTTGGTTTGTAACACCTTTCCTGACGAAGAAGCCAGTGAAGCTTCAAAAGCTTGCAACGTGTATATTGCACATTTTGGCTGGCAAATAAATGCATCACTGCTTGGTGGATTTTTTATTGGATTTGCTAAATGGCCAACACAGCAACCCTTGGATGTTTTCATTGTCTTTTAAGAGGACTGATACATCAGTGAAGACTCATTCTAAATTATTATAGCACATACTTTACTAGTGTAATATAATGCCCAGCAGAAGATCAGAGTGAGCTTCATATTACACTCACACCCCACACATGTCTCCAAAAACATTACATAACAAAGAGCAGGCAATGAAATCCCTGCCTCATCAGTTAGTGGCTATTCTGTCATCATTATTATATTTGAAAATAAAATGCTGCTCAGGTTCTTCTGGTCACTTGTTCTTGATAATGGTGTAAAAAAAATAAGTTAGCGGTATAATGAAGCATAATTAAATTGGGCTGCTTGGATGATGCACATTTTTGCCTGTTAAATGAGTGAGAAATATTACTAAACCAGAAGGATATGATGTTATGGTGCAACAAATGACTTACATATCTATGATAAAGTGCTAATTACTAGATTGTTAAGTACTGTAAACAGGAACTAGTCTGTAGGGAAACAGATATAAGCAAAACCTTTTACACTGGATAATAGCTATAGTATGAATTGAAGGGGTCGGTGGAAGCAAACAATAATGGTCTGATGGCACCATCTGTATGTGGTATACTACTGACCCAGTAAAATCAAACTCTTTAAAATGAAGCTGAATTAGAACAGAAAAAGCTTCAAGTGACTGGATATGACCCAAACCCAATGGGAGGGAAAAGTCTGCATAGTGGTTTGACCTTTGAATTATGACTCTGGAGACCAGGGTTTGAATATTGGCTCAGCCATGTAAACCCACTGGGCAAATCACACTCTCTCAGCCTCAGAGGATAGCAGTAATAATAATAAAATTTTATTTATATACCACTTTTCCATTGATCAAAGCGGTTTAACAACATGTAAAACTTACAATATAAAAACATAAATATATTAAAAACACAGTAAACAATAAACCATATCTCATGCCAGCTCAACAGTGCTGTCAGAAAGGAGGGGGAGAGCATTCGGGAGTCAGGGGTATGCCTGCTCAAAAAGGTGTGTTTTCAGCCCCTTCTTAAATTGGACTAAGGAGGTGGCCGAGCGGAGCTCGCCGGGGAGTGAGTTCCAGAGCTTGGGGGCCGAGATAGAAAAGGCCCTCCTGGTGGTGATAGACAATCTAGCCTCCGGAACTCTTAACATTTGCTTCCCGGCTGATCTGAGTGTGCGGGGCGGATTATATGGAGAGAAGCGGTCCTCCAAGTACCCTGGGCCCAAGCCATTTAGGGCTTTATAGGTAATAACCAACACAATGGCAAACCTTCATGAAGAAACCTGCAGTTTGAAGATAAGCCTCCAGTTTTAGAAAGTGAAGTGGAAGCTGCGCTCATAGACTCATAGAATCATGGCGCTGGAAGAGATCTCAAGGGCTATCAAGTCCTACCCCTTGCCATGCAGGGATACATAACCCTTTGGCACCAACATCCTTTCTGAATTGTGCCCAGAACTGGACACAATATTCCAGGTGAGGCCTGACCAAAGCAGAATAGAGTGGTATTATTACTTCCCTCGATCTAGAGAAACCATACTTCTATTGATGCAGCCTAGAATCACATTGGCGTTTTAGCTGCTGCATCATACTGTTGACTCATGTTCAACTGTGATCTACTAGAACTCCTAGACCCCTTTCACATGTATAGGATGGTGTCCCCCATCCTATATCTGTGTAATTCATTTTTTTCTCCCTAACTGTAGTAAATTACATTTCTCCATGTCAAAATTCATTTTGCTAGTTTTGGCACAGCTTTTGAATCTATTAAAATCATTTTGAATTTTGATCCTGTCCTCTGGGGTATTAGCTCCTTCTCCTAATTTGGTGTCATCTGTACATTTGACAAGGATGTCCTCTGTTCTTTCATCCAAGTAATTAATAAAGATGTTGAATAGCACTGGGTCCAGGACAGAATCCTGTGGCACTCCATTGGTCACTTCTCTCCAGGTTGAAGAGGAGCCATTGCTGAACACCCTTTTGGTTTGGCCAGACAACCAATTACAAATCCACCTAAAAGTTGAATTTTCTAGTCCACATTTTACTAGCTTGTTTGCCAGAATATTGTGGGGGACCTTGTTAAAGGTCTTACTGAAATCAAGATATGCTACATCCACAACATTCCCTTCATCTACCAAGCTGGTAATTTTATCAAAAAAAGAGATCAGATTAGTCTGGTGTGACTTGTTTTTGAGAAATCCGTGTTAACTTTTAGTGACTCTGGCATTCCTTTCTAAATGCTTACAAACTCTCTGTTTAATTAGTTGTTTTAGCTGCTTACTCAGAGAAAGGGATACCAAGGATTGTAGTGATCCCAGCACCATTGCATTAACCTCCCATGCAACCCAAATGATGCTCAAAAATTCTACAGTAAAGACTTTTACGATATAAGGAGTAAGAAATGCAAGATGTCCAAGATGATCAAGAAAGGAAGAGGCACTAGAGATCATATTGCAAACATACATTGGATAATGGAGTGCCCCAAAGAATTTCAGAAGGAAAAACAGCCTGTGTGTTATAGATTATAGCAAAGACTTTGACTGTGTAGAGCTACAGATTGTTCTTAAAGAAATGGATGTGCTATAACACTTGATTGCTCTGATGCATTACTTGTACTCAGGACAAGAGGTTACTATTGCCACAGAATAGGGATAAACAGAATGGTATCCAACTGGCAAGGGGGTCAAGCAAGGGTGCCTTTTATCATCCTCTCTATTTGACCTATATGCTAAACATGTCATATGTAAAGCAGGGTTAGAGGAAGAAGGTGTGAAAATTGGAGGAAGGGACATAAACAATTTAAGATATGCAGACGACACCATATTATTAGCAGAAAATAGTAAAGACTTGGAACAATTACTGAAGAAATTCAAGGAAGTAAGTGCAAAAGTAGGTTTACAACTGAACATGAAGAAAACAAAAATAATGACCATAGATAATTTACATAACTTTAAAGTGGACAATGAAAACATTGAAATAGTTCAAGATTTTCAAGGAACTAGACAAAAGCATGAAGTATCAAGATATCATTGAGTACTACAGTTAGAATTGTCTATGTCATCATATTTCAAATTTTTATATATGGTTGTGAAAGCTGAACAATGAGGTAAACTGCTAGGGACAAAATCCACCTATCTGCTGTATAACTGGAGAAGTGCTCTACAGATACTGTGGACTGTTAGAGAGACAAATAAATGAGTCCTAAAGCAAATTAGGCCTGAATACTCCCTAGAAGTCAAGATGACTAAAGTGAGACTGTCAGACTTTTGACATATCATGAGAAGACATGACTCACTAGAAAAGACAATAATGCTTGGTAAGATATAATGTAGTAGGAAAAGAGGACAGCCACAGATGGATAGACTCAATCAAGGAAGCCAGGGCCCTGAACCTGCAAAACCTGAGCAGAGCTGTTGATGGTAGGCTGTGTTGGAGGTCTCTCATTCATAGGGTCACCAAAAGTTGAAGTCAGTTTGATAGCTGTTAACATGAAACCTAGTTCTTACTCTATATTTTCAGCATCCATGGGCATTCCAAAAAAAATTTGCTGTTGCATTCATTGTCTCAGAGAAATACATTTGGAATATTTCTGACTCAGGATATGTGGTCCTTTCCGACAACTGAATTTTTAAAATTACTAATTGTAAGGCACAGTCTACACACCTTTCCCTCAAACATGTGGCATTTCTGTTGCTGAGATATTGTATTTTTTCATTATTCAAATCATTATCACCTACATATCTCAGTCTCAGGCTACAATTCTCCTCCTTTAGCCTTGTGCAAAGTGGCTGTTAAAGTGGAGATTTCAGAGCTGGTCCTACCATGAAGCCGAGTGAGGCAACCAACTTGCACAATTGATGTGGAGCAGTCATAACAGCTACCTGCCTCATCTTTCAGAGGGCAGTCCTGCATTTCCTGTTGCTCTTTTGTGTAGCATAATATACTGGTACTCATTCAGCTCCCAGCCCATTTGGCTTCTGTACATCAAATGGAGGCATCTTGTATTTTACCTCCAACACTGTAACATCTTGGACCAGCCCTGGTCTACTGGATATTGTTTTCAATGTCACAAGTGATACATGGCTCCTCTGTCCACTTGCCTTATGTCTATATTATTCAAGCTAGTGCCTTCCATAGTTGTTGGATCAGAATCCCCATCATCCTCAGACAAAATGGCCAACACATCTGAAGCATACTAGATTTAGGAGGGCTCTTCTGAGAAAAGATTATTCTTCTCTCCTTTCCCCCTTTCAGCTATACTATTTCTATATGTACATAATTAATTTTTCTTTTTTTTTTTAAATTTTAAAAAATCACTTACTTGTCCTGGTGCAGACATCTTTTTTACTTAACAAAGGGAAGCGGGAAAGGAAACTGGAAAACAACAGCTGCAGTATTACTTCCTCTCTTCAGCAAGGCAATCCTTCACTGTCTAACGATGGGACATTCTGCTAAGTGTGCAAAAGGTTTATGAAAACACTACAGCAAAGTGATAATCTGACTGTGGACCATGTTTTCCTAATCTCAGATGGTACCTGTCTACTCAGACAAGAAGAGAAAAAGGAAAACATATTTAAAAAAAAAAAGGATTTCTGATGTGCTTGTCAAAAAAGATCAGTCATCTGCAGTGTATTGCACTTTCATCTCTCTCTCTTGCTTCCAAACAGTACCCATCTGCCCACACATTTGAATATTCAAAACACAAATTGAGCACGTACCTTTTTTATGAATTGCATGAGCCCAGCTGCAGTCAGACTTGAGTAGACTGCAACTCTCTCCCAAAGGAGGAGACTTTTTGTGAATGGCTGTGTCATGTTTGAGACACCATTATGTAGCAGACAGCACCAGTAAAGAATCTGTTGCTTGGCTCAAGTTTGAACAGCCTTCAGGATTAAAGCAGCACTTGGAAAAATGACATCAAGCTGGAGGATCCTGGGTGGTGTAGTCCAACAAGTAACTTTCCCAAGTTCTTGTAGCTGCATAATACTTACTGGTAGTAGTAGTAAAATTTTATTCGGTCACTGACCAGTAGTCACAGAATATAATTACAGAAGGTCACAATAGAAATTTGTGGGTTTCTGTACACAGTTATAAACAATCACATCATGCACACTTATACAACTATTTAAAATCATAATAAAAACTCTTACCACTTCAAAAATAATTCAAGCAAATCTGGTGCTAATCACCATCTCGCCTGGAATTCTCCTAAAATCATACAAACTGCACATGATTATCTTCATTAGTTTCCAGTGCTCTTACATTGATCTTTGTGTCTATAATATACACAGATTTCAAGACATAAGCAAAGTAAAATAGCAACCTTATTGGTAAAGGCGAGTATAGCCATAATCTGAAATGTTATATTCCCAATCTTTGTTAACAATCAATAAACTCGGGCAAGTCCAGGGCCGAACTTCAAAACCTCCCGGGTTCTTTACCTGAGTGTCCTAATCTAGCAGATTTACAGACTTGCCTATATTAGCTCCCATTTACCATTTGGGATCGGAGTTTACATATAATATAACAGAACTTTGCTACCCTGAATATCACTTCGGGTATCTGGCTATTTAATAAATTGCTGATGTAAAAAGCATCAGAGTGACCAGGGTATTTTCCCAAAAGGGGGGCAATCAACTGGAGACGGATATCTTTGTAAAACTGACAATATAAAAAAACATGTTCAATGGTTTCAATTGCACCTGTATCACACGGGCAAAGGCGGGATTTATAAGGCACTTTTCTAAACCTACCTTCCAATACTGCTGTAGGTAAAGCATTAAATCGGGCCAAAGAAAAAGCTCTCCTAAATTTAGGGAGAGTAATTTGGAACAAATACACAGCAGGTGAAGTAACCCAAATTTGTTTGTTGGCTACAATATATTTGGGGAAGACAGCAGTCTCTAACTGGCCTTCAATGTCCAGCAATCTTTGTTTGATAGTCAATTTTGCAATATCTAGATTTAGGTTCAAAATAGTATCCCTAGAAAACCTTAATGTGTTCAGTTTCTTGTTTATTTCTGTTTCCCAGGAGACTTTATAGGAATCAGCCAGGACAAATTTGATCAGCTCTCCTGGATTTTTATTCAGTTTGAGCCAGTATGTGAGAATATTGATCCACATACTTGTCTCCAGCTTACTAACTCCCGCTTCCCTTCTAATAACTGCATTTGGTGTACTGCGAGTTACTTGAAATATTTCCTTAGAAACTTTGATTGGATTTGTTCTAGTAAGGTAGGGTCTTTATAGGTTCCTATTTGCACTCCGAAGAGTAATTGTGGTTTTACTTTAGCCAGAAAGAGTTTAATTGCAGCTGGAATAAACTGGGCTCCCTTAGTGAAGAAGTACCTTTGGATGGCATTTGTTGATCTTTGGGCATTTCGGGTAACATAATCCAGGTGAGCTTTTCTGCTCCCTGTGGATTGGAACACAATTCCTAGGTATTTAAAGAATTTGACCTGTTCAATAGATTGCTCTCCTAACCTCCATTTTCTCATTTTTGGATGTTTAGCGAAAGAAAGGATTTTGGTTTTGGAATAGTTTATAGTTAGGTTTTCTTCCGTACAGTAGGTAGCTAAGGACTTTAAAGCTCTTTTAAGGCCAATTGGGGTCAGGGATAAAATCGCTGCGTCATCAGCATACAACAGTACATTAGTATGTCTATTTGCTATCTTGGGGGGTGGTAAGAGGGGTTACTCAAAAATGGAATTAAAGAATTTATATAATAATTGAACAATGTTGGTGCCAAAACACACCCCTGCCTGACTCCATTCTTGACTTGTACTTCTTTGGATACATGTCCTTGATAACTACATCTAACCCTCAGACGGTTATTTTCGTGCAGCTTAATAAGCAGTAAAAGAAGGCGTTTATCAATCGTGCTGTTCATTAATTTATCCCACAATTTAGCTCTGGAAACAGTGTCAAAAGCCAGTTTGAAATCTATAAATGCTACATACAGTGGTTGTCCTTTACTAGAATATTTCTCAACTAGGTGTTGCAAAACCAAAGCATGATCTAGTATTGACCTTCCAGCCCTAAATCCTGCCTGCTCATCCTTCAGGATCCCCTCTGTTTCCAGCCAGTCCATTAATTTGTCTTGCAGGTGTTTTGCATACAGTTTGCTAATCTGGCTGAGAAGACTAATAGGTCTAAAATTTGCAGGGTCATTTCTTTTCCCTTTTTTGTATATTGGGACTATGGTTGCAAGATCATCCTCCCTAATCTATCAATTGCCGTAAAAAGTGTGGATAACACAGGAACCCACCAATTCAAGTTATTTTTAAGTAACTCGCAAGTAAGAAGGTCTGCACCGGGGGCCCTTGCTGGTTTGAGTTGATTTATCAAGCTCTTAATTTCTGAATGAGAGACTGGAGGCCAGAAGGGCAGAATAGTAGCTTCCAACATTTGTCCTATGTGTGATTCCTCAGTGTTTCCATATAGCTTAGTAAAGTGATTTTCCCATATGCTAGCTGGTATCTGAAACATGGAATTTTGTACGTTTTTGGGAAAGGATAACGCAACCTCTTTCCAGAAAAGAGTAGAATTCTTAATGCGGGCAACTGTTATTAGTCTGTCCCAGGAGGCTTGTACAGCATTCCTTTTTTTCTCTCTAAGTAATTGTTTGTAATACATCTTTTGCTTCAAAAGGTCTGGCAGAGAACATTGTAATGGGTTCAGTTTATATTGTTTAAATTGATCTTTCAATGATGTCCATGCCTCTCTGCAATCTGCATCAAAACAACTTCCCTGATCTTTTGTTTTATATCTATTGGTGCTATTTTTAGGAACAGATAGAAATGTTCAAATTAAGCTTGTTAAATTGTTAAAGCCTAACAGTATATTGGTATCTGCTTTGCCTTCTACTATATCATTGTAGAGGCTTCCCACTACATCACTACTAAGAAATTTTGTAAGGGCCTCGGCTATACGTGGAGACCATTTAACCCGTGTGGTATAGATTTCATCAGGCTGGGCCAGATTTTGACATACAGGCAAGAACAAGCAGTCAAAAGGCTTTAAACTTAACTGCACCGGAAAGTGATCACTTTCAGGGCGAACAGCAACAGAGAATTTATGTATAAATGGGACTAGTTCTTGCGAAATCCCTATATAGTCCAGTACTGAAGGTCTATTGCCCATCCAATGGGTGTATTCTGCTGGATAGTCATCGTTTGTGGAACCGTTCAGGATAATTAGATTTAGCTCCTCAAAGGTTTTTTGCCAAATATAGACCTCTGAAGTCGCAGACTGTATCCTTGGACTGGCGCCGTAACAATGGGTGAATAGTTAAGAATGGTAGTGGTTGACAGTTAAATTTGGAGAATAAAGTAGCATCATTTGCACCGATTCTTGCATTGAAATCTCCCACCAGTATAAGTTGGGTTACCAGTGTAGTGATAGTGATGTTTTTAACAAAAACAGTTTGTCCCAGACCTCTTTTATCTTAGCATGCCCTTGCAAGGGTGGTATATAAACATTAATCAGGCATGTGAGATGATTCTTAAATTGGAACACTATTGCTAAGGCATATTGGTCTAAGGTGGCTATTTTAGATATCTGTGTTTGTAATGAAGTGGATATTAGGACACCTAATCCTCCACAAAGCTTACCGTGGCCTTTAGCTGGCACTGCATCCAAAACAATTGATTTGTAGCCCTCAACATATAGTTCTTCCACTAACCAGGTTTCTTGGAACAGAATAATGTCATGTTTAATAATGAAAGACATGAAAGAGGGATCTTTACTTCTAGATTTCCATCCAGCAATATTCCATGAGATTAAAGTTAATGGAGTAGGGCCAATGATGTTATCTGTCAATCGGTTGTATTAACAGATGGATCAATGTCTTTTGACCCACTCGTTGGGCTGGATCTTCTCCTTTTCTTATTTGTAGATGTTACTAAACATCTAGAAGATGGTAATGGTGTTATTGGTTTATCAAGTAGATTCGTCTTACAATTAGGAGATAGGTGTATTAATGGTAAGGTGCTATCGGCTGCGCAGAGTAAAGGGTGTCTAGGGGTCCCACACATTAGCAATATCAGGGGTTCCTCGGAGCAATCAGCAAGTCTTTTTAGATCCTTTTTGGGTGAAGTCAATGAATCAGATACTGGACAGGTGGAAGGTAAAAGTTCATTGATGGACTTAGTTGCAACTGCTACAGAGCTTAGTGTTAACTTAACATTTTCTAACTTATGCAAAATACGTTGCTGTTCTTCGAGAGAAATTGTGTTGAAAAGTTGAACAATTTCCTCTTCGTCATCTAATACATTAGTGGAAATTTGTGGGTTTTTTTAATTTTCCTCTTTGCTGGTGACTCCCTTACTATCAATCTCCATTCTTGATGTAATTTTCAGTAGTGGTAGAACATTCGTGTTGCGTAATACCTTCGATGGAATGATAGCAAATCTTTTTAGCAATCTTTTGCTGTCAAAAATCAAAGTTGGAATAAATGAATTCCTAAAAGTCAATACAATTCTCATGGTACTATTCCAAGTGGGCAACCAAAAAATTTCAAGAAGCTCACTGGCATACACCCTTCGTTGTAACAGAGCAGACAGTGATTGAAGTGCCATTCTTTTATTGCACCATCTGCCACTGTTATATGAATTATTTACTATTTGCAAACCAATCTTATTTTCCTGTATGATTAATTTGTCTTTGGTATTTACTTTTTGTGATGAGTTAGGTTTCGCCAGTTTGTGTAGTTGGAGTTCAGATTTAGAGCGATCGATTACTTCCTCTGCTTTCTCATGTTTGGAGGTTGGTTTGGGTTTGGGCTTGGATTTAGATTTCTCCAGTAAATCTTTTATCCCATCTATTTTCTGGTTAATACTTGTCAGTTGTTCAAAAATTGCAATTACTGTTTTGGCCGTTAGAAGACAGTTCTTGGCTACCAATTCCAAGTCCATCTTCACATCTTTTGTGGCATCAGGGACTGAACTTACTCTATATGTAGTGCTTTCATTTAACAGTAAATTTTCCTCCTCAGATGTGGATGGAGCAGGGGAACTTAAGAATGAATTTGAAATATAATCAATAGAGGTACTATCTATATCTTTGAGTAGTAGCAGATCTTCCATTCTCAGTTGTCTGAGAGTGGAAGCTGCTTTTGGAATTTCTGAATTTCCTAATTTCCCCTCTGGGTTTTTCTTAGTGTTCCTGCCTCTCTTAAATTTTATGTGTTCAGTTCCTATGGTTGCTCTCCTCTTTCTTTTAAGATTACTTTTCATTGTCATTCTTTTCCTGTCACAATCTTGTTTAAATTTATATACTTATCGCCGCCGCCGAGTGTGCCGCCGCCGGGAGGCTAGGGAGCGCTGGGGCTTTAGAGTCCTGGTGGTGCTGCTCCTCCCCCGCCCTTCGCCGCCGAACGCTGCCGCCGCTGGGAGGCTAGGGAGCGCTGGGGCTTTTGAGCCCTGGTGGTGCTGCTCCTCCCCTGCCCTTCGCCACCGAATGCTGCTTACTGGTATTGTTTCTCAGTTCTTCCAAATCAAGGGCTAAAGGGATTAAAATCTCTATGTAGGTTAGAATTACAATTTCATTGTGCCTGAAAAGAAGCATTCACTAGGGGTGCATCAACGTTGCATCTACAGCTTGCATTATTTTGATCCAAAGATATTTCTCCAGATTAAAAAAAAATCACTTTTTTACTAATGGTTTACTAATTAGCATTCATGCTAATTGGTGCAAAGATTGCCTGTCAACCTGGTGCTGTGAATTATATGCAGGTACACAAATGTCTAACTGTACACATGTGTGCCTTCTTTTTTTACCCAACTTGACAAGGTTTGCTTGGTGTTATTTATTGGACACATTTAGAAATTGACTCTGTACCCAATAGGTACTCAAGGTGACTCTGATATTTGTCACCACACCATATGTTTTTATTTGTCCAGGCAAACAAGTACTGATACTCACTAAGAGAAAAAAAAATAGGATAACCTTGAAATACAGTAATTCCTTCTCCTTTGTTGGTCTGTTGTTTTAATGAAAGCTTACTGGGGATAACCTGATTTTTTTTTTAATTTATTGTTTCCTTTTCATTAATTCTTTCATAGTCTCTCTCTCTTTCTGGGCCTTTTCACATTAAACCATTAATAGTTCTATTATTCCACTTTACCTGTATTTAAATTCTCCATCAGAAAGGTCTAATGCCACATATGTGTGTGAAGTTGCTTGTTGAATTATGAATTTCATAGGGTTTGCTTTGGTAAGGAATACTCAGAGATAGTTTTTAAAGTTTTGTCCTCTGGAATATAGCCTGTAGCACCTGGTATTTGTTTTCAATCCAACTAGGGTTCACTCTGCATAGCTTCCAAGATCAGATGGGACCCGGTGCCTTTAGAGTATCCAAACTACAAACCTAGGATTCCACCGGATGCAGCCATGGCTGTTAAAGTAGAATGATCATGTTATAATGATGTAGTGTGAAATAGCCCTCTCTCTCTCCCTCCCTCCCTCCCTCCCTCCCTCCCTCCCTCCCTCTCTCTCACACAGATGCACATATACACATCTTCTCTTTCTCTTACCCTTTCAGTTCCCCTGCCATTTATTTTTATTCTTGTCTATTTTATTACTTCTTTGTTGTTTCTACAAGCATAGGTGACTGTTGGATGTGGGAAAGATTCCTTTAAAAATCTATAGTTTTCTTTTACTTGGTGAAAACACCCATAATTATTTATAAGATTTTTAAGTCCTTAAGCAGATTTCGAAGTTTTCTTTTTAGGGAGGACCTGAAAATACAACAGCGGTGAAGCAAAGGGGAAGGCTAGAAGCTACTACTAAATGGAATTAGGATAAAAATAGACCTATAAGATGTCGATTAAAAGGTAACTTCACTGGTTGATAAGTGTGATATAAAATTGATGTACTTTTAAAAATAAAAATATGTATTGTAAAACATACAGACAAGTCGGTTAAACTAGAAGGGAATCCACATGCTAAATTTGTTTGCTACTTATCCTCTTTAGTTTTGTATTAGTTATGCTGTTCTTTTTCTATTCCCTTCCTGTACTCACCCCCACATAGACACACTAACATTATGTGTTATGTCATTTGATAACTTATAATAATTATAATGTGATAATTTCTGAATTAAGAATTAATTTCACCAGTTTTGTGCTTTTTTTTAGTCTGCTGAAAAGCTCAGTATTCAAAGGCTGCCATCTTTGATTCTAGCAACAGGTGAAAAAGGATAGTATGCTTGATATTCAAAGTACTGCTCTATTCAAAGAGTTATCAAGAGGATCAGTGGAGTTTTTCATGTCTACTAGGAAAAAAAATACAACAGATATAGGGATTTTTGTTTTCTTAAATAAATGGAATAACTAAGCAGAACCAAAGATAATACCTTGCTCATTGATCATATCTTCAGGTCAATGTGGAAATGAATTATATATTTCAAGGGTATTTGCCTTTGCTACAATAAAAAAGTAACATATTAACTTTTTTTGTTTTTGCGGATGACATTTTTTTCAAGTCTTTAGGAGCTTGACTCTAAAGGATGAAGGAATGTTTCCATTGCTGCAGTCAGTGCGACAGAGCAAGTACGTAAAAAGAAAATCAAATCAATGTGTGCATTTGCATGCACTTTGGAAAGGAAAAGCAAGAGTCAAAATTGCAGATCCAGGAAGATGCAGAGGCACTGTGCTATCTGCGCAGTTGTGTGCAAGTAGCTGTCTTCACTTATCTGACAGACAGGTATCCAGTAGTTAATTCTGCCTGTTTAGGACACCTAAAAACACCTCCTAAATAAATTCCATTAAATTTAATTAATTTACTGTCAACTAATTGTGTATATGATTACAGTATTCTTTTCCATTTTTCTTTTCAGTTTTTTCATCAAATGCAATTTTATAACTTTTTTTAAAATGTAAATTGAAACATGTTGTGTCCTTTCAAGCCATTTCCCATTTATAGTGACCCTAAGGTAGGATACAAACAGCCGGGGCGGTGCTTCCGCACCCCCCTAACCCTAGAACGTCTACAATACATACAAGATGGCGGCGCCCCTTCCACATGGGCGCCGCCATCTTTACGTACTGGACGCATAGCGTCCAGACGTGTCGCGGCGCCTATGATGTCGTGAATGCGCCAGCGGCGCCTTGCGACGTCATAGAGGCGCCGCAAAAAGAAGCTCTGAAATTGAGCTTCTTTTTTGCTCCGCGCGGGAGCCGCGCAGTTTGGCTGCTGCTGCTCCCGCGTGGAGCAAATGGCGGCGGCGGGAGACCGCCTCAAAGCGGCGGTCTGTATCCCGCCTAAAATAAATTTATCACAGGGTTTTATGTGGCCGAGAGTGTGCCATTCACCCAAGGTGGGCTTCCATGGCTGAGCAGGGAATAGGACCCTAGCCTCCAGAGTTGTAGTCCAATGATCAAACCACTACACAACTACATAAAGCTAACACCATTTACAAGTAGACTGATTCTCTAGCATAGATTGATTGAATCAACAGAAACTTAAGCCCAATTGTTTCAATATGTCTGTTTTGTTTGGGATGCATTTAATCCTTTGAACTTAAGGTAAATTCATTAACCGTGCCTCATTGCTGAATTGTGACTTTTTTCCTGGTTGTTCTGGCCATCATAGCAAATAATATGATTCTGAGTTGTGAGTACTTTGTATAATCACACTTGAAGAAAGTACTCACAACTCAGAATCATCTTACTTTTCCATGATGCAAACAACATCCCGTGAGAAGCAGGCCTGACTTGTACAGAGGGTGAAAATACAGGACTACATTTGTCTTAGGGAACGGCCTAAACATCTAACAGCAAGGACAATTGTCTTCATTATGCAGCCTTCCTGGCCTCCCTCTATGCTGATATTCTGGCTGATGCCTGATAGCTCACATATTTTCATATTCAAACAAAACACATGAGTTGGGTGGAGAGACTGTTTGCCCATTGCACATGCATACACACAAAAGAAAGTGCACATTCACAGCTTTACGCTGTGATTTAGAAATGTGTCCATTGTAGCCAATCTGACTGCACAAAGCAATGACTTGGAAGGAATGAACAAATATGTTTCAAGGAGATGGGATTTATTTCATTAGCAATGTTGACATTAAATTAAATTTTAGCAGAGGAGTCGTTTGTTGTACTAGAATTCATATTGTTAAAAGAGGAACTTCAACAGGACACATGTAAAGCATCATTTGATGGAAAAGCCACTCTTCATATTCTGCTGTATATTTTCTTAATTTAAGAACATGTCAATAGAAAATGTTGGCATGTGTTATATATTTCTTGCCTTCTTTGTCAATCAATCTTTGTACCTTTTTAGCTTGTTTGTTTTATTCTGTATATTTAACAGTTATTTGAAAGTCATGGTCTAATACTTCTCTTGCAATTGTATTATTTCTGTGAACTGTTTTTATTACCAATACTTATAGTGATGTATTTTAGATATGTAATTATTATTTTTAATTCCTCCAGTTTCATATATAATTAGAAGCTTATTTAGCTCTCTCTCAGGCAACAGATTTAAGGGTGTCAGAAGGAGCAAGAAGTAGTTAGATGTTTATTTTCTATTTTATTTTTAACATAAGGGATGGGGAAACAAGGGCCGGTTACAAACCGGCATTTGGGACGTCCGGAGGACGTCCCATTTTAAAAAAGGGGCGTCTCTTCTAGACGCCCATGAGCCTAATACGGACTCCGTCCGTACAAGATGGCGCCAGCCCTTCTACATGGCCGCCGCCATCTTTGCGTATCGGACGCTGAGCGTCCGTACGCATTGCGTCATTTGTGACGTAGCGAGTGCGCCCCTGGCGCCTCGCTACGTCACAAATGCGACTCTAAAAGAAGCTCCATTTTGGAGCTTCTTTTTCAGTCTGCACGGGAGCCGCGCCGTGTGGAGGCTCCGGCTCCCCCGCGGACTAACCAGCGGCGGCGGTTTGTATCCCATCAAGGTTGTGGGATTTTCTTTCTTATGTACTTGGCTGGGTTTGGGTGTTATATTTCAAATGTCAGAGAGTGGAACATTTGCTATTTTGCTTCAGACAGCAAAATGTCATGCCATGTCTCCTGAACATAAATGGCAACAGTTTTCAGTGACAAACTAAATTTATCGATTAACTAATACTTTATATACTGAATCAATGTGGTATCATGCTTTGAGTGTTGGACTATGAATCTAGGAGTACAGGGTTTGAATCCCTGCTCAGCTATGGAATCAGGTGACCTTGGAAAAGTCATACACTCAGCCTCAGATTAGGGCAAAGACTACTATGAATAAATCTGGCCAAGAAAACCCATGATCAGGTCACCATAAGTCAGAATCAACCTGAAGGCACATAACCACAATGTGATGTAAGTGCAGCCAGCATGCTATACTGTTGGATTAAGACTGTGGGAGGCCAGGGTTTGATTCTTGCTAAAAATCCATCTTGAGAAAAATCATACTATCTTACCTTAAGAAGAAGGCAATGATAAACTATTAAGAATAAACTTTGTCAGGATTTCCATAAATCAGAGTCAACTTGAAGAACATAACAAAACAACAACAACTGTTCTGTTGCGCTAAGAATTTCGAAACAACATGTTTAAATTGCATGTTTAGCCATCTTGAGTCCCACTTCAGAGGAAAATGTTCTTGGTGCATATTGTTCTAGGTAGTGATGTTTGTGATGACAGAATCATCATTACTGGACCAAATAGGAAGGTGCCCAGGCATACCTAGGCTCATCACCATGCCATCAGTTTTCTGGCTTCAAAAATCTTTCCCATCATGCAAAATACTGCTAATATACAAAAAGAAAAGTGGGCAAAAAATGTACACAGGGAAATAGTGGTCCAGATTCAACTATGGGCAACATATATTGGCATGTAGGATGAGCGGTGTTTATCCATTCTAAGGAGTTTATCACACAAGAGGAATTTCTCTTAATTTTGAGTGAAAAGAAAGGGGGGCCAGATCGCATTTGTGTGAATTCGCTAGTTCAGTGAATTTACGTGAATTTGAATTGCATTCAAACTGACTTCCCATTGCCCGAAAATAGCTTGCCATTGCCCAAGACTGCGTGTGATCACCTCTCACGCAATAACATGAAACTCTATGATTGCATTCAGCTTGCCATTGAATTATACTTCCAATTTCCCTTGTCTGATAACGTCATAAGTGAATACATAGAATCATAAAATCATAGAGTTGGAAGAAACTACAAAGGCCATCCATTCCAACTCCCTGCATGGCAAGGGGTTGGACTGGATGGCCCTTGTGGTCTCTTCCATATCTATGGATCTATGATTCTATGATCTGGAACCATCTATGATGGACTGGAGGTATTGCTTGTTGCCAGCTCATACCACAAGCTCAAACAGTTATTCACAAAATGAATCCTCTTTCTTCCACATAAATGTGCTTTAAGGGTGAGATGAATGAATGAAGCCTACTATGACATGCTTTTGCCAATATGACATTCTGAAAATGTTTCTAATGGCTTGACATTCTAATGTTCCGTTACTGAAAGTCATCAGACAGAATATATATCACTTTGAATGGCTAATGTTCACCAGCAGATTGCCATAATTGTCACTGGCTGTTGTTGTGGTGGTGGTTCATTTATATATTGTCTTCCACCCATGCAGGGACTCAGGGAGGCTTCCAAAATATTTAAACCAATGTGGAATAAAATACCTACAGAAACATCCATTATGTGTATGTGTGTTTGTGTTACTTTTAAAATACAGTTAAACAACCTGTAGAGATAAAACCATTAAAAAAATTATTAAGAGACAGAAGATATATATCAACAAGATACCACACCATTAAAAGTTCATTGCAGTCAATCTGCAATGGTTTGTTGGGAAAGTTTTCACTTACAGGAGGAAGGATAGCATAAGGGGAAGGACAGCATCCTAGCCTCTCTAGCGAGGACATTCCAAAGTCT
This sequence comes from Sceloporus undulatus, assembly GCF_019175285.1. NCBI lineage: Eukaryota > Metazoa > Chordata > Lepidosauria > Squamata > Phrynosomatidae > Sceloporus > Sceloporus undulatus. The sequence goes on from NC_056523.1 coordinate 282,527,088, forward strand.
GGGAATAGACAACACAAATATTTTCTCCCTTGTAACCACCTAAGGGGGTTGGGAGAGTGGTAATACTGAGAAAAAGGCCTTCCTTGAAGGTCCTAGAGCTTGAATAGGGTCATATAGGGAGATACTGAGGACTTATAGTGATACTGCATGTAAAGAAGTAGGCATAACTGTACAAAAGCTCATGCTACCAACTTCAATCTTTCAGTTAGACTCAAAGGTGCTACAAGATCCCTTTGCATAGGGAGATTCAGTTCATCAGATAGCCTGGATGAACTGAACCTGTATAAGATTTGTTGCTGTTGTTATTGTATGCCTTCAAGTCATTTCCTACTTATGGCGATCCTAAGGTGAACCTATCATGGGGTGAACCTGTCTTGGCAAGATTTGTTCAGAGGAGGTTTGCCATTACCTTCCCTCGAAGCTGAGAGTATGTGATATACCCAAGGTCACCCAGTGAGTTTCATAGCAAGCTGGGAATTGAACCCTGGTTTCCAAAGTCATGGGGCTGTACACATATGCTGCAGCCCCAATCTGGCCTATGCCACAGCTTTGTATAATAATAATAATAATAATAATAATAATAATAATAATAATAATTTTATTTATATACCGCTTTTCCAAAAGATCAAAGTGGTTTACACAGAATTAAAACCAGTTACAAACACATCATAAAAACAGATAAAAACCAGTAACACAATATTCACTATACAAATCTAAAACAGTCATTCAATAGGGTGAGGCAGAGAGTTGATGGGATCAAAATACACATTTTCCAGAGGGGAAGGCTTAACAGAAGAGGAAGGTTTTAAGCCTCTTTTCAAATGTTTCCAGGGGGGTGATAACACTGGCCTGAGGATGGAGCCAGGATGTGCATCGTGGAGACGCTATGCCCTGAATCCGCCCCCAAGGAGGCCCTAACGGCCGATCTGTACAGCCCCACAATCTAACATTCAAACCGCTACACTATGCTGGCTCTCAGGGTCCATAATTAGAATACAATACACAACCTTCTTTTGTATCTGGTTTTATCTAGGTTTTAATGGTGCATTTGCCATCACTCTTGAAGAATAGGAAGGGACTTTTGGCCTGACTGCAACAGCCAAAATTTACATTATCCACAATGACATAACGCAAGATGTTTTGCATGCGTTGGCACAGGAAGGCTATTTTGTAAGCCATGGGATGCCTCAGGTTGTTCCATTTTTTTTTCAAAAAAAGCAGCAAAACAATAATCTTCTGGATGGTATATAATATTGATCTTCAATTCAGTAAGAGGACGAAGGGGATTTCAGAAGCTTCAAACAATATCTAATCTGTTTAATGACTGCACTCATTTCCTTTTTGTGCCATACTTGGGTAGCAGCCACTCTACAAAGCATTTGCTGTGGGTGCTTTCTGTTATTTTTGTCACACTGCAAGTAGATCAAAGAATTAATAAAAGCTCCCTGCTCTAAAAGGTCATTTCCAAACTAAATGCAGCAATTCAAAGTGGGAAACAGAATGAGTGCCAAGGTGATGTTTAATGAAGTAACATTCGAGCAGTATCCTTTTAAGAACATTTGCAGAATTGTTTGATTGCCTTAGAGTACACAGGAAACAATAAACCTACACAGCACTAACTGGGTCTCTGATGGCTACATTTTGCTGAAAGGCTGCCAAACGATTTGGAATTATAAGTACAGTATAGCCAAGGCTGAATTATCTCATGCAGTAGAAATGTTGCTACATATTTGGCATAACAGAATAGTTGGGGGAGGAATCCATTTTCTGGCTTTAAAAAAATGCACAAATACAATTAACATGTGAATTCACATTGAACATTATACAGCTATTTAAAGCACATTAAGAGAACCTCTTAGGGCACATTGTCATGATACTATCGTTCCTCAATTCTTTGCCACCCAGCAAGTTGAACCAAAATCAGCTCCTGTGGCATGTTTGGAGTTTGCTACAATTGCAGAGTATGTTCCTTGTACGTTTAGTTCAGTTGCACATGTGACATAGCCACCATTAGTAGTTTTCATGCAGTAGAGGGTACAGGGAGGTGGAGTTCCCTCTGTTAACAGGAATCAGCCAACTTGGCGGTTCTGGGAACTGTATTCTCAAAATAATGGGCCGTATTTTATATCAGCTATTTTGTTAGGTATACCTAAGTAACTTAATTAAATTCTCCAGATGAATAAATCTAGATAACTGTTACATGTTCATGATAGTTCCTTAGTCATGATTGTGACACTATTACCATGATCATAAATCCTCACCACCACTTTACAGGGCATCAACTGTCTGAGGAGAAGGAGATCTATTCTGCCAGCTTTCAGAGCACAGGCAGGTTTGGGGATAGGAAAAGTTACTTGTTGTTATGTGCCTTCAAGACACTTCCAACTTACAGCAACCCTAAAATGATTCTATCATGGGGGTTTCTGGGGCTGAGAATATGTGACATGCCAGTGGGTTTCCATGGCTGAGCAGTGAATCACATCCTGGTCTCTAGAGTCATAGTCCAGTGTTCAAATCACTGCACCATTCTAGCTCTCCATAAGTTACTAAGGCACAGTACAGATGGGCTGTTTGCGCCGATATTAAGGCTCGATTCAGTGCAGCATCTACATGCGCTAAGCCCTAATATTGGTGCCATTACATCACAAGGCTGCAGCCCCATCCAGATGGGGCATAGCCCCGTGATGTAAGGGCACCCAAACACCCAAACAGCTCTGGGCGGAAGAGGCATTAAAGGGCTGCAACACAGCCCTTATGATGGCACAAAAAAGAGCCACCTAGAGTGGCTCCTTTTGGACGGCGCGTCTGTGCTGCAGCATGCAGATGCTGCAGCGTAGACATGGTGATTACAGGGACGGCTTCTAGCCGCCTGTCTGTACTGACCCTTAGTTTAGTATATTTAACTATACAATACTAGGTAATGTTTTCAATCCTGCTAGAAACCCCTTTCCATCCCACACCTCCTTTTTCTCAACTCCATTTACAATAAATTTGCCTCCAGGCATGCACTTGTTTGCTCCTGCTTCTCTCACAAGGATGGAAGGACCAGAAATTCCCTGTTATGAGCACAGTGTTGCTCAATCCTACAGGTTTACACAGCCAGCACATACTTCAGTTTCATTTCTGTAGTATTACTAAATCATTGGCCCATGTCACAGCATCAGTGTTGAGCTGGAACCTCTTTGATCTCAGATGTATCCACATTATACAACAATAACACATAGATACCACTTTAACTGCCCAAGCTCCATCCTATGAAATCCTGGAATGTGTAGTTCAGTGAGATACTTAAAATTCTTCACCAGAGTGCTGTAGTTAAGGAGAGTTGACTATAGCTCTTTAGTAGATAATTGTACCTGACCAAAGTACAAATCCCAACATTCTGTAAGATGGAGCCAGAAGAGTGAAATAGGTATCAAAATAGTATTTATGAAAACGCTGCTGGTCTTTTATCTGTTTAGTTTGGGTACACCCACTGCATATAGATAAAAGATGAGAAATATGTTCATATGACAGACAACAGGTATTTGAGATATGTCCAATGCTTGTTTCAGAAAAGACTACAGTGAATCGACCAGATGCATAAATCTGTACATCTTAAAGATGCTTGCACTGTATAGTGTACATTAGCTCCACAAACTATTTTTTTAAGTGTTGTCTATCCACTAGCAAGATTGAAGTACTGAAGGGTTCCCCCCCCCCCTAATTTTGCTTTTGTTAAATGAGCAGACAAACAAAGCAAACAAAATTTTGCTATTCATTCATTGCGTCTTCCTGAACTCTGTACCATTTTCTATGAATGCTTGCTATATATGTTAAGTTAGGAGTTTATTTATAATATGTCCATACAGATTATCTACATCACTAAATAGTATATGGGTCAGGAGTGTATATCTACTATGAGTGCATATCTATTCTTTCTTTAAAGGTAAAAGTATTCCCCCTTGACAAGGTTGTCAAGTTGTGTCTGACTGTAATGGGCGGTGCTCATCTCTGTTACTAAGCCGAAGAACCAGCATTGTCAAAGACGACTCTGTGATCATGTGGCCAGCATGACTGCACAGAACACTGTTACCTTCCCACCAAAGTGGTACCTATTTATCAACTTGCATTTGCATGTTTTTGAACTGCTAGGTTGGCAGAAGCTGGGACTAGTGATGGGAGCTCATCCCATCATGCAACACTTGGGCCTTGAATGGCCAACCTGTCAATCTTGCAATCAACAGAGTCAGCGTCTTAACCGCTGAACCACCGCATCCCTTTATTATGCATTTTACTTAAGAAAAAAATCTCCTACTCACCCCTATAAAAAAAATCCACAGGCACAATCACAGGCATAAATTCATCTTTTTCCACATGCAAAGGTACAAGTCCATTTTTTTATTGTTGATGGTGGTGAAAACTGAAACTAGGTGATCTTAAATATGAGCAGTGAGCAACTGTTGCCAGCTATGGGGCTACACTGGCTGTTCAGGGAGACTGGGAAGATGATCACATGACCCCCTCCTCATTTTTGTGTTTTCTGACTTCAAGTCCCTTCTAGAAGCTGAGGGTAGCAATCCTCCCATGTTTGGAGCCCACTCTATGCCATTTTATACCCAAGAAAAGCCTCTCTTTCAACAGTAACCAAGAAGTCAAGATCCATTTCACTTCTTATTGAAAAGAATGGACCAGATTCTTAATGGACCAGATTCACATCCAACATTGCAAAAAAGCTCCCCCACCCTGGAGGCACTGGGGTCATTTGGAGATAACATAGCTTCAAGCTATTTTTTGAAGAAAAAAATGGTGCAGTGGGGAAAACTGTGGACTACAATTGTTTCATCCTTGCATGCACATACACACACTGCTGCACCTATTTGTCTAAATCTTGGTATGTCATTCAACACTATCACAAAAAAAAATGTTTGTTGATCCCCCCCCCCCCGATCATCAATAGTAAGCCACAAACATTCAGATATCCTAAAAGGTATTTGGACCCAGAATAATTTGGGCAGCTTCTGAAGCAGTCTGAGCCAAATTAAGCTGTTCTCCAAACTGACACAGCTGGGTCGGAACAACTCCTGTGGTTGGTATTTCCCTCCTTCTTGCTGTTAAGGTTTGGTATAGATTTGCAGAGAGCCAGCATAGTGTAATGGTTTGAGCATTGGATTGTGACTCTGGAGAACAAAGTTTGAATCCCTGCTTGGCCACATCAGGGGTGCTTTGATTGTGCATCCCTGAATGGCAGGGGGATGGACTAGGTGGCCCTTGAGGTCTCTTCCCACTCTATGGTCTATGAACCTACTGGACAAGTAACACTCTCTCAGCCTCAAATGAACACAAGGGCAAAACCTCTCTGAACAAATTTTGCCAAGAAAGCCCAGTGATAACTTTACCTTAGGGCTGCAATATGTGAAAAATAACTTGAAGGTACACAAGAACAAGAACAAGAACAAATTTACATTCAAACATAGAATTATACAAAATCACTTAATCAAAATAATGTTTGCCCATAGATCACAAATGATAACCAGAGAGATGCCATCTAGCTGATACTGTGATTCTACCAATACACTAGGCTCCTTAAAAAATTAAAACATTTAAAATATATATTGAAAAACACAAAATCTTACCAAATTTTCACTTTAACCATATGAAACTATGTATATGTAAATATTTTTAGGCTGTGCATGTGGTATTGTAATTTAAAGATATAATTTTAATTTTACTAGTTGCTTGTGTCACAATGATTATCATTAGATTCAGTGATATATGGGAATTATGATTTATGAGTCACATTAGTACAGAAAACATTACTAAGGATTCTGTATGTTGTGGCATGAGATGAGGTCAATGGAGGGGCAAGGGACACCATGCATTATGCACTGGGTGATGCCAACCCTAGCGACATCACTATTTGAAATACTGTGCCATTTTTCCCAAATGCAGTTTTTTAAAAACAAAACAAAACATAAAAACATAAAATGTAACAAAAATTTATTTGATTTTTTTTAAAAAAAAAAATCAAAGTACACATGACTTGGCTTATAAATGTTCACATTTTACTGCTGGCAGTTTATGCTAGTTTGAGATAGAATTTCTGGTTTTAGGGTTGTTGTTTTTTTACACAGCAGAGGAGAAATCACAATATATTTATTGCTAAACAAATCTGATCAATCTAGTGCACATGTGCATTAATGTATTAATAACATTCATACACAAGATGTTTTTACAGTTTTTGCAAAATATATTCCTATGTGGAAAGGTACTAACTTCAAGCTAGATTATAGAATCCAAGCTGCCCTGCTTAATTATCACTTTATGTTTGCCATCATCCAAACGACAACAACATGAGAAGCGGGGGATTTATTTAATTATAAAAGGCACTGTTTCATAAAGCTAATTTCAAACTAATGGGTCTTCTTTCCTCTCTGTCATTCCTATCACAACAAGAGGGTGGTTTTTAAACAATATATATCTCTATTGATTTCCACAGGAAAAGAATCAAGTGTTTGTCTAAATGAAACACCCATTCAATCAGTCCAGGAAACGTTCTGGAGCTCCCACAGAAACATAATTTGAAGAGGTGATGATGGACTAAACCATATTTACACATGCATTTGATGGGCTTCTAGTCTTGTAAAATCCCCCATCCTCATCACCATTAACTTGATTGTACTTCAAGTCTTATTGTTCTTCATCAGTTGACATGATACATCTTCCAACTAGATGTGAGATTTACTCCATTTTGCTACAATTTTTCACACACATGTTTTTATTTTCAAAGAGGTAGTCATGTTAATCTCTTGTAGCATAAAAAGAAAGAAGGCGGGGGGAGGAATGTGACAGCACCTTTAAGACTAACCTTTAAATCTTGATATAAAAGTGGTTTGTCCTAAAAGTGCTGCCACATTCATTTTCCCCCCTCTCCCTCCCTTCCTCCTTTGAATACTCATGCTGTTGCAATGCAGGAGAAGAAGGAAAGGAGTCCCACTTTTTCTCAAGCCCTTAAATTTTATTTTTAAAATCATATACACATACACACATAAAAAATCCCAACAACCCCAAACACCAGAAAAACACTGCATTATATTTCAGTTCTTATACTGCAGCAGATTAACATGAAAATTTCTGGCACCCTGCGTTAACTGATGAGCTTTCCAGAAATTGTCATAATTGCATGTGTGGAGTTTTAATGACTTTCGTGTAAAATACCTTTGGTGGCGCGAGATCAAAGTGAAACAGAGTTGCCTGCTACAAGATGATAACTCAAGTAAACACACTCAAGAGTATAAATGCAAATGTTGCAATGAGATTGATTTTGCTTCCATTTATGGTATATTTTTGCCTGCCAAAGCAACAAAAAAGTTCAAACTAGTTCCATATTTGCTGTTAATAAAATAATAATAACAATAAAAATAAAAATGAGAAATCTACATAGTTCTTTTTCTTAAAGGGAGGGGAGATATTTAATTTTGATCACAGAAATTCCATTTTAGTGGTGTAATGGTTTGAGAGTTGGACTATGACTCTGGAGACCAGGGTCTGAATCCCCACTTGGCCATGGAAACCCACTGGGTAACCTTGGGCAAATCATACTCTCTCAGCCTCAAAGGAAAGCAAAGGCAACCTGCTTCTGAATAAATCTTACCAAGAAACCCCATTGAACTTAGGGTTGCTTTAAATCAGAAATCCCAGGCAGTACTCCAGGGTCCATTCAGCCTTGCATCTGTCACTAAACATAGGTCACTAAAATGAGTACCCAGCTTGATTGTAAACTGCTTGGGGAGTGCTTAAGTGCACTGATAAGCAATATAGAAATGTACTTGTCATTACTATTTCTATTTTCATAAATACAGTGGGCCCTCAATATCCACAATGGATGGTAAGCCTGTTGCTTTCAGTGGGGGCATGTGCAACATGGCTGCGTGCATGTTGAAATCAGTGGGACTCAAGTTCCCATGTTTTTCCTTATTTGTGAGGGGGGGGATGTTCTGGAATGGACCCTTTGTGAATACAAAGGGTAGATTGTATATCCTTACTGGATATACAATTTTAATTATCCTATTTCCTTACTGACTACATACTGAACACTGAGGCTGTGGTCAGCCATTTCTCAGTGGACTCAAAAGCATGAATCTATTGTAGCAGGCTTGATGGGAAGTCAGAAACATGTTTTTTTATATATTTTCTTGGAAAGAGAATGCAGAGAATAGGTGTTCAGTTATAAATGTTTGAAAACTATTTTATCTTAACATCAAACCATTTCTCAGTCTTTTAATGTGTTTTGTTTTAATTTCCTTGATGATGAGTGGATAGGCCATCATGTTTTTGCTTGGTGATACTTGGACATTGTCTAGAGGCCCTTTCATACTAAACAGGCATAGCACTATGATTCCATTGTAACTGGTATAGTTCAATCCTATGCAGTCCTGGGATTTGCAGTTTAGGGAATGACATATAGAATTTTCAGCCAGAGAGCTCCAATGCCTCACCAAGCTAAACAAAAAAGCAAAAACAAAAAACGAAGATTCCACAGGGTGTTTCCATAGCAGTTAAAGTAGAATCATAGTGTTATAACTGTGTGGTGTAAATCAGTGACTTTGGATGCATCTGCATTGTATAAATAATGCAGTTTGACACTACATTACTTGCCACGACTCCATCTTACAGGATCCTGAGATTTGTAGCTTTGTGAGACATCAGCACTTTTTGGCACAGAAGGCCAAAACTACAAATCCCAGGATTTCATAGGAGTGAGATGCATCACTTAATATGGGGTCAAACTGCATTATTTACCTAGTGTAAATGCACTCTCAAGATGTCTTAAAAACTGCAGGGATCCCATTGTTATATTTGGCTGGGGCGGGGGGACAAAGATCTCAAATGGCTTCATTGTCTGGGAATAGTCTGGGAACTGAAAAGGTCACAGTGCCAGGGGCTTTGGCCTTGTGACTGTCTTTCTCCAAAAAGAATAATACCAGGTAGATGATGGCCTCCCATCTGTGGAAATTCAAAGCTGAGAGTGGTGGTGGCGGCGGCTGCTGTCTATCCTTCAACTTGCCCAGAGCTAGACAAGGTCACCTTCAGTCAGCCCAGACTCCGTTGGCCAGCAGAGGTTGAATGTAAAGTTGCTGCACCTGTTGTCTTAGAAGGGAGTCACCGTGGAATAAATACAACACACAGCAATTGGAAGGGAAAGGCCACAACTTTATTAACACAATTATAACAACCAAAACGTAGGGTTGGCTACTAAGTATGAGGTCTGGATCTGTCATCCATCAACCCCTGATTGATGGATGAACCCAAGTACTTGGTCACAGCCAAGCTTCGGGATGACAAAGGGATAGACTGGTTAAACGCCCATCTGGTTTTGGTAACCAGTCATGCGATTGATTGTATCTCCGGATATGCGATTGTCTGCATCTCCATCCCTTGTCAACGGAGGATGCTGTATCGATGTTGCCCCCGCAATGGCAACACCACATTGCTCACAGCACCCCCGTGTCCCCATTGGTCTCACGATCCAGCGCTATGCTAGAAACCATGCCCTCTAGATCCAGGACCTATGTGACCGCTCCTAAAGTTGTGACAGCAACCCCGCTCCCATCAGAGGGAGAGTGGGTGAGTGAGCCGAGCTGGCAATGGCACTGGCCAGGGCACCATGTGTCCTTAAATAGGCCTACTAGCCAATGGGAGGCCGGAATGGGGCGGAGGACCCGCCTCCTGACCTCCCCACCAATCCCGGGCGGTGCCAAATGATGACACCACCCAACCGGGAGGCATTTCCACCTCCCTATGCCTTCTGGGACCTGTAGTCCCGACCAGCAGGGGCAAAAGTCCCTCCCTTTCCCCCACCACTAGCCAATCCTGGCTCGGGCAGCCCCGCACACAGGCTTCTGGGGCTACCCGAGCCAGGGGCCTAGACAGTAAGCTGTGACGCTCCCCCGCGCAGCAACCGTCTCAGCAAGACAGGCAGCCTCCTTTATCTGAAGAGTGGATTCTATAGGATGGAGCTACAACACTTAAAGTGGTGACAAACTGCATTATTTCTACAGTATGGATGCATCCTTTGAAGCTCAAGGACAAAATAAAAACAAAAACTACAGTTTAAACCGCTGTTTCCTTGCAACAATTTATCAGTTTACCCCTTCATCTGAAGATTTTTGCTTATGTCTGATTTGGACTGTTTCAATGAAGCCAGTTAACCCTGAAGAATGAAGACATCTCCAACTCAAATCCTCAGCAGAAAAAGCCTAAGAGCAAGAAGGAACTTAGGCCTTCAAAGCACAATAAAGATTTCAAATAACTAAAAAGAGACGGCCATACAGACATCATGAAAATGATATTGGAGATATTCTATCTTCCCCTTCTAACTTGATATTGTTATTGACTGTGGTTCTGAAATGTCTTTGTTTAGTTTGATTTGTGCACGTAGTTAAAACTCTCCAGTTTAAGATGAAATGGCTGACTTTGCCAATTTAAGAAAGAAATCCAATAAGACATATGTTGAGAAGTTTAACCTCTATGCAGTACAAGACAAATTAGTCCTTTTGCCATGACTGAGATCCTGATTTAGTGAAACTGTTGCCCTCCCCTCCATATGGCATTAGAAATCAGAATATTTTTGATGCAATTGTTATTTAAGAGGTGGTTTTAACTGGGATCAGTTTATATTAAGAGGGTCTGATGCTATTTATACCGAAATAATAAGAATCTTGTATAGATAACTTTGTAAGTTTTCTTTAAAATGTGTACCATAGTGTTAATTAAGCTAGTCAGAAGGCTGCATCTTTCCAGGAGGGATCACTGTCCCAACCAGATGTAAATGTAGATGACCCAGTTCAGATTGCATAATATTATCTGTTAAATTCAGTATTTTATGGTAGACTTATTGTATATGTATTTTTGCACCATTTTAATGAAATTTAATTTAAATATTATGAGATAATCTATGCCTACCTTTTTTTTTTGAAATTGACTCCCTTAGTCAGAGTATCTCATGAATATATTAAAACAATACAAGCAATTTAATTGGTACTTTTAATCTACTGGCTGTGATACTTTTATTCTTGCAGTTCTGTAGTTCTGGCTTATCTTGCAGAGGGAGAGCTGTTTTCATTACCTTTCTTTTGCTGATTGTTGCAAGCTGCCTAGAGGACCTTTGCCTGGAAAGGCAGGGTATAAGCCCTACAATGAGTAAGGAAAATCAAGAGTGATCAGTTTACACCAAATCAAAACCAATCAGTTTGTGCCTTGAATCAAGCAATGATGTTTGAAGGCATGAAAGAAAGAAAAGATTGGATCCAAAGGCTCACTTCTTCTAATGCAGAAGGTCTCAGGTACAACTAAATGGTTGCTAGGGATTAATAATTTTTCACTTACTCCTTCATTCAAATGTTTTTGATTTCAAGTTATTTCTGGCAAGTATTTATGAAGAAATTGGCAAAGTTTGGAAAATTCTGATAAAAAACAGACTAAACTAAAAATCCTCAGCCATCTGCACTAACCAGTTCAAATCTCTGCAACTGTTCCATGTTGCTGATACAGATAAAGAGCTTGGCATTTAAAAATGGAAGCGTTAGCCCTAACAAGCACCACGGACAAGTCTTCCTCTTGGTACTGTACCTAGAAAAAAATTCCAAGGGTTACAGAGATCAAAGCTGTGTTAAAGCATATTATATAACATACACACACTTCTTAGGGTAATTTGTATAATTTCTTCAAAGAGGAAGTCCATCTTAAAAATTCAAGAAAGAATCCCTCATGGTCCTATGGGAAAAGAAAGGAGAAATAATAACTAATTGCAAGTCGTGAAGATCATCCATCTATCCATCACCCATCCAGCCATCATGAGAAGCACAGCACATCATTTAAGGAAAGCAGGAGGGGGGAGGGGGAGAATCATTCTTATTTCATAGTTTCAGTACCTAAGAAGATGAACAGTACAAGATTGTCAAATATATTCCACTGCATTTATGGTGGTGGGGTGGGACATAAACCTGAGGCTGTTAACAGTGCAGAAGTTTAAAAAAATACATAAATTCACACACATTATATTAGCTTTTTTGTTTGCTTCATGCAGGTACTAAGATCTGAATACTCTGGGAACACATCTCTTTGAACTCAATGGGGTTTTCTTCTGAGCAATTATCTTTAAAATTGTACTGCAAAAGCCCACAGTAACTCATGGCATTCCATAATGTAAGCATTTGGGGTGGCTTTAAAAATATAACCTCTTAAATGTAAAACTGAACTTGCAGATTTGCAGCAAAGAAATAAGTGGCTGCACAGCAAAAACAGTCTTTCTCCCCCTCACACTCATATAACTAAAGGAAAAAAAGTCAGATAACACACAGATTGGCTGATAGCTACCAATATGCAATCTTCCAGTCAAAATTATAGGCAAGTGTTACTTAAATGTTTCACTTTTGAGACCCTCATTTACATCTACATATGAACATGCCTCTCTACTCAACAGTATATGAATAAAAATATTTGGTTTATTCAGTGTGCATATTTTCCTTTGTCTATTCAAGTATATCCATATGTTAACATTTTATGAGGAAATAACATAATTCAAATGCAACAGTTTTATTTATTAAATTCAATATTTAACTCAATGCATGTGTAAATTTTACAAATAAAAAATTTGGAAAGAGGGATCAGGGCCTCCAAGTCTTGAGCAATTCTCATGCTCCTCCCAAGGCCCCGCCCCACAATTAGAGAACCACTGCCATAGGCTAATCTGCTGTGATGTCACAGAGAGTATAAATAGCCAAGAGTTCTGGCTGCCACATATGGAAATGAAGGAGGCTATTAAAGTAGTATTTCATAAATATGTATATCATTAGTTTAGATCTATGCTTCTGTAAACATAATGTCACTGCACGTGTATTGAGCTTTCACTTGTAATGCTGTTGGAAAGATACAAAAGGATATACTGTACACTATGAATTGAAGTGTTCTTTTCTTGTATATTCATTAGCAACTTCCCATTTCACAAATTATCTGAACTGGGGAGTCATTTAAAACAAGCAGAATGAAAATTCACACACCTTAATAGCATACTCTCAGAACTGTTAGATAGAAATCCTGTTTGTCATGTCATAATTTGATTGCATGCAATGGCCCATTGCAAATCATATGATAGACAACCCTTGTCTGAGCACTATATCTGGCGCCATCTATGTATTCACAGAAAAAATGCTTTCCCATGTAAGCCACCCAACATACCACACAAGATGGTTCATTGCCACTGTATTCTGCTCTGGTCAGGCCCCACCTAGAATATTGTGTCCAGTTCTGGGCGCCACAATTCAGAAAGGACATTGAGAAACTGGAGCGTGTCCAAAGGAGGGCGACAAAAATGGTGAAAGGTCTGGAAACCATGCCCTATGAGGAACGACTTAGGGAGCTGGGGATGTTTAGCCTGGAGAAAAGAAGGTTAAGAGGTGATATGATCGCCCTGTTTAAATATTTGAAGGGATGTCATATTGAAGAGGGTGCAAGCTTGTTTTCTGCTGCTCCAGAGAACAGGACCCGGAACAATGGATGCAAGCTACAGGAAAAGAGATTCCACCTGAACATTAGGAGGAACTTCCTGACAGTAAGGGCTGTTCGACAGTGGAATGCACTCCCTCGGAGGGTGATAGAGTCTCCTTCCTTGGAGGTCTTTAAACAGAGGCTGGATGGCCATCTGTCAGGGATGCTTTGATTTGGATTTCCTGCATGGCAGGGGGTTGGACTGGATGGCCCTAGTGGTCTCTTCCAACTCTATGATTCTGTGATTCTATGATTCTATGATTCTATGATTTCTGTGATGGCAGCACATCAAACAGGTGTGTTGCTGGTGTGCTCACACATGTGATAAACATATTTATATTTGATGTAGCAAATATGTTCCCCTTAGCAAGCACCTGTATCTGTTTCAGCACCACAACCAAACTTCTATCAAGTGGGAGAAGTTGAGACTAATATACATAACAGATGGAAACTGGGACACATGTGGCCAAGCGACATCAGAATGTGGACAAAATTATTAACAATGAAGGCTATACAATGAGGCTGAAGCAGTTTGTTTTTGCCTCAGCTGGATGGAAAGAACAACAGCTCACCTCCTCTCTTGTTTCCTTCCTCCTGAATTATTTGAATGCAGACAACTTTTGCTCTTTGAACTCATTTTCCTGCACTTGAAGTAAGCTGAGGACAAAAGGAAAAGCGGTGATGCGGGGGGGGGGGAGGAGAGAGAGAATGGGGACACTTTATAATCAGCTGAAATGTGAGATGACAGAGGGTTAAATGAGACCATCCCAGATCAGAACAGTTGAGGATGTAAAGCCATGGTCTCTTACAGGGTGTACAGCAGCAGAGTCTTTAAAAGGTGACAGTAAAAGTAATCCCTTGACATAAATGTCTAGTCATAACTGACTGTAGGGGGCAGTGCTCATCTCCGTTACTAAGCCAAAGAGTCAGCATTGTCCGAGGACTACTCTGGTTGTCATGTGGCTGGCATGACTGCACCAAACACTGTTACCTTCCCACCAAAGTGGTACCTATCTTCTTGCATTTGAATGCTTTTGAACTGCTAGATTGGCAGAATCCCATCATGTGGCACTCAGGCCTCCAACTGCCAACCTTCCGATCTTCCGATTGTCAGAACTGGCATCTTAAGCACTAAGCCATGACATCTTATGTAGAATCTTTAACTATGCATAAATGGGTTCTTGAAATTCTTTGCATATCTTGGAGGAGGAACCATTTTAACTTCTCAATAGAAAGTAGAAATTCTTCAACAGCTTCAAAGGATGGAGTGTCACCATGAGAACAGCAGCACAGCTTCTTTCTCTCAGTGTTCCTGGGCAGCGTGTGTGGTGTGTGTTTGTCAGCAGGAATGGTGGCCACCACAACAAAATAGTGGAGAACTTTGAGAAATCATTTGGGAAAGTTGCCAGCTTTTTCTAGCAGTTCAGAAAAGGGGAAACCCCAAAACAGTGCCTGATATTTAAAAAAAAAAAAAAAAAAGTCTTCATAAAATTTTTGGCTCAGCTTTCCACAGCCCTATTTTTCAGTCAGGTCATTCAGCAAGGGCAATTCTAAATCTTTTATCAGGTTCAGGAAGTGCCAAATGCCTTACGTTGGCATTGTGAGTTGAGTTGGTATCTGTCCACTTTAACAGTGTTCCTGTCCTTTGTCGTATCAATTTTTTTATTGTCAATTTCCAACATTGTCCAAAAATATAACCATTTCTAATGTTCTTACAATTCTTCCACTTTGCTCCTTATCAATGTATTTCTATTCTTCAGCCTATGGTGGGTGGTGGAAATTTTCAAACTCAGATGAACTCACCCATATGTTTGTAGCAACAAATTCTACCAGGCGGAGTTTGGAAAAATTGCTCTTAAAATCCCTGGCCAGCAGTGTTATGCTGTCTGAAGGATTTTGGGTGTTGTACAATAGTCCTAAAAATAACTTCCCTAGATTCTGCTGTCAGATGCACTAGGGGATCTCTGTTATTTTATAGTGGTTATGAAGTGAGACTATGATGAAAAATAGGCAAATATGAATGTTTGTATGTTTATATTGTGCAGATAATTGTTCAAACAGAAATAATTTAACCTACTCTTTAGGCTCAGAGTAGCTCCAACCCCCCTTCCATACTACTGTATTTGGGTAGTGTTTCTGTATATGGAATTTCTTTGTCTACTTTGCAAACTGCCTCCAGACTTAGTTCAAATGATACAAACTGATAAACTACATTACTCTCTTAGAAATGTAGCCCCCAAAGTGTGCATTTTATCTCAAAGAGAAAGAAAGAGATAAAAAAGAAAATCAGTCATTTCCTTTAGGAAATCACAACATAAAGTGAAAAAATCCCAACAACTGGAAAATAAACTTAAATGGTTAGGTAGTGTAATCCCTAAAGAGAACTCTTCAGTAATGCTGCACTCACAGCAGATAACTCACAAACATGTAAATCATTTTATCTATAAATAACTCAACAGTCCAAGAATTGAGGTAAAGAACAGCTTCAGTTAAAAGAAAGCTGACTTCAACAATCAGGAGTGTTCAAAAACAGAATCATGAGACAGTACCTCTGGATAACTAACACATACAGGAGATCTCTAAAATGTGTGGACTGGTCCTACCACTAAATGTTACTACACAATTGATAGATGTACACATCCAAGGAGATTTGGATTCTAGCCTGTATGGAATGCACATGCATCAGGATGACCTCAGAGCTATGTCATCTGGGATGTGTGGGTGGAACATGCATCAGTGTAAAGAGGGTGGCGATAGCACATGCATACTAAAAAGCTCCATCAAACGTTTGGTACCCAGAGGGTGGTTATTGTTCTTGTTGTTGTTTGCTTTCAAATCATTTCTGACTGATGGCAACCCTAAAGCAATCCTATCATGGGGTTTTCTTGGCAAGATTTGTTCAGAGTGGGTTTGCCATTGTCCCTCAGTGAGGGTGAGTATGACTTGTTCAAGGTCACCCAATGGGTTTCTAGGGTTGAGTGGTAATTTGACAACTGATCTTCAGAGTCATAGTCTAACATTCTAACCCATTCCCAGGGAGTACTAAACACCTAAATAGGTGTTAATAAAGGTATGATTTCTCAGTGGGAAGAGTTGGCTTGTAGCAGGAAGGGTTAGCAACAATGATTTTGCTTTCCACTCTCTATCACCCAAGTTCTGTCCCAGATTTACAAACAAGCTAGGTAAGTGACAGCTTAGGGACTCCCATTTATGAACGGCTTCTAAATTGCAACTGATTGATTTACTGAGTGACTGACTTTACTAAATGTTATATTAATGTAAGAATAATGCAGATTTGGGGAGAGGGGTGCTGTAAGGCTTCTTAAACACAACATAGCCTTGGGCCTCAGCTTATCTGGTTCTGCTGAAGACACTTCACTGGTGGAAGCTTGTGGCCTTTGGCTGTGAACTTCCCAGAGTTCATTCTGAGGGCTGGAGTTAGTTGGAAGAGAGCCTAATCAAAGTGTTCTCCTTTTAGATGGGTGAGCATGCTTGAAGTTTGGATACAATATTTTCATTTCTCTGAATGCCTCTGACATAGTATTGTTTCAGAGCATTGTGGAAAATGTAATTGGTAGCTCCATACCATCCAACAAAGGAGATTAAAAGCTGCAGAGTCTGTTACCAGTTTGAGGGTCAGGGGTCAGTGCTGCTGAGGAAAGAGAGATAAGTACTGTGCATCGCAAGCAGAGTAATTTGGTATTTATGAGCAGAAGATGAGCAACAACCAGTCCCACACCAACACCCACACTTCTTCTCTGAAAAAATATATAAATGAAAAAATATATAAACTAGCTACAAATACTAAAAGTTTCATAACATTTCATGATGAAGCACTGTAATGGTCTTCAAACATGGAGGGGAAAACTGTAGAGTATAAAATGAAAGGTGCAAAAATTCAGATTAACTGTAGATAACTGATGCAGGAAGAGAGTACAGCCCTAGACAAGTGCCTCCAAATATTTGCACCACCATTGAATACCACAGGACTTGAGTTTTTTCCCATCTGTGAAGTGTGTGTTTCTGGAATGGACCACCCCCAGTAAGAAGGGACCACTGTATACAGATTAGGTAACTGTTCCATAGTCACAATTGCTACTAAGTCATGTTTGTGACACTATTGCCATGATCACAATTCCCACCCACCCACCCACTTCCCATCAATGACTTGAGAAGAAGGAGGTCCATTCTTCCAGTGATTGAAGCACAGATGAATGATGCTTCTGTCAACCTAACTTAACTAGGTAGCTGGTGTAGGATACAGGCCATAGAAATGGTAAGTCCTAGAGCCAGAAAAATAGGCTTTGTGACCATATATGGTCAGATAATTTCCACACTGTATGCTCAGAGGCCACAGAATGCTGCAAGTCTGATGAGGGGCCTTGCATTAGAGACTGAAAGTTGTTGAAACAGTTTCACTGACTAGGTGCTTATTATGAATTATAATGTTCTCTGTAAAGTGCTGGTTATGACCTATAAAGTTCTCAATAAAGTGATGATTATGACCTATCAAGTTCTCTATGGCTTAGGTTCAGATCATTTGAAAAATTGTCAGTGCATTCCTAACGTAGCAAGAGGGCCAACAGTTGTCTGAGGCAACTTTAGACTGGCTGAAGCTGTGCTGAATCCAAAACGTCATCCTTCCAGGATAGATGTGGCTCTGGCTGATGGATTGGGAACGATAAATTTTATTTTGGAGGTGCTCCCATTGGTTTCCATTTTTTGGAAATAACTTAAGCCAACCATTATTGTGTGACTTCTATCATCACAATAGCGTGTACGTTTCTATACTGCTTATCAGTGAATTTACACTCCGTAAGCTGTTTACAATCTGTAAACTAATAGCCCCCAACAAGCTGGGTTCTCATTTTAGTGGCCCACAGAAGGATGGAAGGCTGAGTGGACCTTGAAGATCCTGGGACTCACCATCTTGTGGCTTGCAGTACCAATATTTAACCACAGCCACAGTACCACCAGGGCTCCCTATCCATATCATGGAATTTTCTTGCCACTCATTGGATTTTCATGGCTATGCAGAGATTTGAACCCTAAAGTCCATCACTCAAAGTATTACACCCTGTTGGCTCTTAGGACAACTTTAATCTTGGCCTACTGTGTGTCCCCACAGGCACTGTGTCTCTGGTCTGACTGAGATTTGGATGTGGCATAACATGGCTCCTTCCCTGCTCTGTCCTCTTGTTGTTTGTTTATTTTTTTAGCCCTTGAGGCCAGCTGATCTCAATCCTTGTGCCAGTTTATCTCTCAGCTGGCTGTTCTCTGAGAACAGACAGCACAAGAGGGTTATGCTGGCATAAGGGTTGTTCAGCCAGTTTAGGGCCAGTTCTGCTGACATCATCGTAATAAATAAATAATAAATAAAAGTTTTATTTTTATACCGCCCTTCCGCAGATCAGGGCGGTTTACAACATGATAAAATACAAAGTACAACCATACAATAAAACTACAATACAAGTACAATAAAACACAACAATATAAAACCCCCGTAGCCCATCCTCTTTGCCACAGAAGAGGAAGGGAGGCCCACTGGACTTTTAGTAATGCACTCCAACCAGCCTATCTTTGAATTAGGACTGTACTGTTTGTCTCCCTGTATGAAGCTATCTGAAAGATCCTTGGCAGAGAGCTTTCTCATAATCCCACTACTCTCACAGAGCTGTCTAGTGAGACCTTCCCAGTGGCTGCTCCCAGATTATGGAATTATTTTCCACAGGAGGCTAGGCTGTCCCCTCTCTGTTCTCTTTTTGCAGAAGGTAGAGTCCTTCTAAATAAGACCCTCTAAATTATAACAGGCATTTGGTGGCTAATTGGATGTGGGGAGTCCTGTTTTAATGTGAGATGTGCTGGATTTACATTTTTGTTGTTATGTTTCTAAATGATTGTATACTTTTTAAAAAATTTATGGCATTTTAATTGCTTGTTTGAGTTTTAACTTTTCAATCATCAGTGGGGTTTTTTAAACTTTATCTTATTTTAGTCTTGTTGTCAGCCACATTAGGTCCCATGTTGGGATAAAGGTGGGATATTAAATAAATAAAGTAAATACATAAATAAACAAACAGGAGACCCTTTATGTTAAGGAGAGGAATCAGGTGGCTAAAATTTCCAACATTACTTTAGGGTGGCCAGGACTGATGGGATTTGCAATCTAACAAAATAGAAGGTCACATGATTCTCACTTCTGCCAATATCAGAATAGTATAGAATGATGGGAAGGTTAATACTTTTCATCTCCCATTAGTGACTTTCCTATGCCATCCACTGTTCCATAAAGAATCAAAATCCTTGCAGTTTCAGAGCTGGGAAAATGTTAACTATGGTATACAGAATTTTTAAAATATTGGGGAGAGGAGGGAATTGGAACTAATTCAAAAACAGGAGAAAAAATAGCTATGCAACCAGGCCCAATAGAATACTCATGGTTTCAGATTTACCAAATCTCTCATTTTAAAAAAATCCATCCTGGACATAAAACACAAGCAATGAAACCATTAAAATACTTTTGAGACTTTAATTATTCAAGCAGAAGCTAATCCTAGAGGCTTAGCTTCTAAAATATATAATGCCTTATTGGACCTTCAGAATGGTAATCTAAAGGGAAAGAAGAACACCTTGGAGAAAGATTTTAGTATTATTATAGATCAAAAGAGCCTAGAACTCCATATGGAACAATGAACCCATGAAATCGGTGTCCACTAAAACCAGGAAGCACAGCTTTAAATTAATTCCTAGGTGGTGTTTAACTCCAGTGGGAATGAGTTTTACAAACAATTCTATGAACACATATTATTCAAGGACAGGGGGCAGTGGGATCTTGCATTCATATGTGGCGGCAGTGAAATGCAGTATGGACATTCCAACTAGAGGTTTTTCAAGAAGTGGAACATATTGCACAACAAGACTTATCAACTGTTCCTGAAATAGTTCATTTTCTCCTCATATGGGAGATAACAGTGGACTCCAGCAAAATATTCTGCCTTCTTTTGAAGGGCTTGCTGTGCAACTTGGGGAAAGGTTTAAAAAATCAATTGAGCAAAGAAGAAAAGTGCTGTGGAGTCTTGTAGTAAAGGAAGGATGGATGCAATGAATTAATAAGAAATGTGTGAAGTCATGATACCTTTTATAAGGCACCTCTTTATTTTACATATAAATGATATTAAGCAAGCATATATTCCTCCAATATGACATGGATCCTTCTGGAAAGATAGCCTCAGCCAGGGTTGGCAACTGTGGCAGGTTACACATCCATGACTGGCTTGTATTTGCAATCCTTACATATTCGATGGAACAAAAAAATTGCATAGATAACACTTCAGTCTGCACTAGGAGCAGGAAGCTACATGTTTGAATGCTCCTGTTTTAAACTACAGATCATTGCTGTACATTGCAATGCAGGCGTATAGGAAAAATATTACTTTTCTTTCCACATGAAAGAAAGTTGTTTGATACAAATATGTATGAAGAGTTACAAGATATTCTTCAGTCTAACTATATACAGTCTAGGAAACACTGTGCCATCTGTAGTTTCTCCATATTCAATCAGCCCTTAGTCTTTCTGAATTCAATGAGAGTATACTGGTAATCCTACACAAATTTACTTAAAAATAAATCCCATTAATTTATACAGGATTTCCTCCAGGTAATATGTTTAGGATAAACTTTTGCTGATCTGGGCAATTAGTCAGCCTGTATTTCCTTCTCTGAATTCATTTTGTTAAGGCTTGTTAGGGACATTTAAAAACCATTATTAGGCAGAAGTAAAGATATTAACAGTGTTCATAATAATTTTCTTATGGAAAGAAATTTGCAGTGGATTGCAGTGCCCATTTTCTGACAAACTCTGAGGGGGAAACAGAGAGAGAAACTGCTTCATCAGGAAGCACCAGCATATCATTTTATTTATTTTTATTTATTTAGGTATTTATACCCCGCCCTTCAGCCCTAATGGCTCTCAGAGTGGCTTACAATTATTATCAGACAGTTCCCTGCCCTCAGGCTTACAATCTAAAAGACACGAAACAAAAGGAGAAGGGAATGGTGGAGGGAAAGGGGATGAGGTCCAGTGGTTCTTCTCTCCCACTGAGGCCTGGACCAAGGCAGATGGATTGGAGGGAGGGCTCTTCCTTCTTCCAGGCTAGCCCTGATGGAGCTGGACCTGCCTGGTGATACCTAAATAAATAAATAAATAAATCATCAGATGAAGTATTAGATAACAAATTCTTATCACATTAAATAATTCTTAGTTATTTTGCTGCAACAGACTAAACCAGTTATACTTTTGAAAATTATCAATACTGCTCTATCTACAACTGTAGCATAAAAACTAATGCTATAATAAATTAGTCTTAAAGATGCGACATGATTTCTGGTTATTTTGGTACAACAAACTAACCCAGCTACCCTTTTGTAAATTAACAATACAACTATCTCTGAGCTACATAACAACAACAACAACAACAACAACAAAAGCTTTGTCCAATGGACTATATGTCTTTTCTCATCCAAACTAGCAAGGGATCCAGCCATAACATGTCATCCACATCTCATCTAATCATCACTGGACCATCATATGCTCACTCTGCTGTCAACATGGTATGGTCCTCCCAGCAGAAGCCTGTCTTGCAAGTAAGTTAAGAAGTGGAAGGATACTGCTGTGCCCAGGTGCCCACAGCATATTACTCATGGGATAGCATGCCAATGATACCATAGAAAAACAGTTTGATCTACACCACTGGATTTGCATGCCAACATATATCAATACTTTATACCTATCAGATCTACCACAGCAGCACTAGTCAAGATAGACCCAAATTTATTTTAAATTCAATTGCATTTTAATTTTTACAGTTCAATTGTCCTTTTTATCTGCTTTTATAGGTACCTATTTTAATCTTTTCTCAGTTCTGGAGTCGCAGGGGCTGTGCAGACCACCCCTGAATGGGCAGCCTGCAGTCACCTCTGTCTTCACCAGATTGGGGCCGTGGCCTTTCTGTGGTGTTCCTTTTTGCACCCTGGAAAGGGTGCTGTAGCCACTGGCGCCATGGCTTTATGGCACTCCTTTGGCACTGCATCATCTAACCGCAGTGCCAGAGGACTGCCATGATGATGCATGCTGTATGGTGTGGTGTGTGGTATCACACTGCCCTGAGGGCAGAGTGGGGCCTACAAAAATAAGTCATGCCATGCGGTCTGATCAGGGTTTGTTTTTTCTATTAAACTATCCATTTGGTAGATGAAGGGAATACTGTAGACATAACATATCTTGATTTCAGTAAGGCCTTTGACAAGGTCCCCTATGATATTCTTGCAAACAAGCTAGCAAAATGTGGGCTAGACAATGCAACTGTTAGGCAGATTAGTAATTGGTTGACCGGCTGAACCCAAAGGGTGCTCAGTAATGGCTCCTTCTCATCATGGGGAGAAGTTTCCAGTGGGGTGCCACAGAGTTCTGTCCTGGACCCAGAGCTATTCAATATCTTTATCAATAACTTGGACAAAAGAATAGAGGGCATGCTTATCAAATTTGTAGATGACACCAAATTAGGAGAAGTAGCTAATACCTCAGAGGAAAGGATGAAAATTCAAAATGACCTTAATAGATTAGAAATACTGGAAGAGCTGGTTGGCTGTGTGGCTTTTTCTGAGGATTAACCTATGAGTATGCATTCTGGACCCTGGAAGGAATGGTACATACAAATTAAGCTCACATTGATGTTTTTGACACTTGTGTATGCAAACACAGTAAAAAATGAACTCATGAATATTACCATTTAAACTTAAGCAAAATCTGGCTTTATCCTCTGATCCAAGAAGCTTACAATTATAATACACCAAACAGAGGAAAATATAAAAGTTAAAAGTAAAAACACAGAAACAACTGGACCAACTTCTGAAAGCAGATCTGTGTGAATCTAGTGGTTAGCATGCTGGACAGTAGTTTGGGAAAGCCAGGTTTAGGTTCCTATCCTGCCATGAAAGTCACTGGGTAATTTTGGACCAGTCACTCTTTCAGTCTGACCTACCTCACAGGTTGTTGTGATGATAAAGTGGGAAGGAAGAAGCCACAAATGCAGCCTTGAATTCATTAGAAGAAATATGACAAATGCATGTAGTAAATAACTAATCTGTTTTTTTACATGTTGCACTCTACAGAATAATCCGCTGCATACAGAAAGGACTGTAACCACTAAAAACAGAAGCTTTTCCCACCAATACCCAGTTTCTTTTCAGGAAAAATAGACAACCCATATTTTGAAACTGCTTGAAGACAAGGGTTCTTCTTATTCAGTAAGTTTAAACATGTGAGTGCTCTATGTTTACTTTTTCTTCTGTACTCTCCCTGTTACCTGCTAGCGATCCAGGCCACTCCTGTATTTCAGTTGTTATTTTCAGTCTCCAAATTGCAGCCATAATTCTACCCCCATTTAAGTTGCCTGATGGCCCAGAATATACTATAAATCACTCCTCTGGCTCATGTATCCTTCCTTTCTAGCTCAGTACAAAGAGATGAATAAACTAGGTTTTCCTCCCCACTGAACAAAAATGGCTAAGATCCTAATTGTCCACAGCAGGGGAGGGGGGTTATGCTAACCCCTGAGGGAGAGGGAGGGATGGAGAATCATAACTTTGAAACATAGAGTCCTGTATTTACCCACAGGTCAAATATAATGTAGAGAGCCAAAAAATGCAAGCTGCTTTATACTGTGGAATTTCCTTCCCTACTGGTAACCTCAGCTGTGACCTGCAACAGGCAAATCTCTTTTGACTGAAAAAGTGGAGTTCATTCTTTCACTTCTAGGAAGCCAGGAACTAAAATTACTGTCAGAGATAAAATGTGGAGAGGGAACATACTCATGGAGAGATGCTCCCTGGGGTCTGTGCAGGAGTTCACTGGGAGCTAATCCACCCTAGGTTCATTCAAGGTATGAGTGCATGTTTGTTTTTCGTAGGACTAGTTTTAGTTTCCAGCAGAGGTCATGAGATTATACTCCTGAACTCAGATGCCTCTGTTGGTATTTACACAGTTATACCTACCATTAGCAGCTCAGGAGAGGCTGTCTAGGACCAGCATTAGGCAGAGTGAGGCAACTATCTCAGAGGTGAATTGCAGTGGGGTAACAGTAACAGCCCCCCAATCAATTACTCCTGAGTTAATTATGCACACCCACTCTGTTGGGAGACAATACTGTATGTCCCATGTACCTGTCCTGTATTCCTGAATTAGCCTGCTACCATCAGGAGGACATTGTCTCACAGTCTGTGTTCCCTATGAGTCTGGCTAAAATTTGAGATCCTTAGCAGAGGTCCTCCTGCATGCCCACCACCCTGTAAGTGTAGGCTGATGGACACACATGACAGCAATTTCTCTGTAATAGCACCGGGACTGTAGAACCCCTTTCCCAAAGTAGGTCAATCTGGTTATATCCCTTCTGAACTTCCAATGGGCAGCTAAGACATTTCTCAAGCGGCTTTGGCTCCTTATTTAAACTGGCTGGTATTTTAAAATAATGTTTAAATTAAGTTGTTTTAATTTGCTTTTTATGTTTTTTATCTGTGGCAAACAGTTTCTTGGGGGCCTTGCTGGGCTGAGAAGACAACAGATCAGGCATCATAGACGTCAACTTCCTGATATTTGCTGGAAGTCAAACTCAGCAAAACCCTCAGGTGTAGCAAATTCGTCACGTGCATGGAGAACATTTCATGGTCCAAAAGGTGAGAATGAGGCAACAAGGAGGTCAGCTGTTTTGATCGGATCCTAACCAGCAATGATGACTTAGTTAATGGGGTGCAAGTGGTGGGATCATTAGTGGAGTGAACCATGTTCTCCTGAGTGTGTGATACAATGGAAAGGAGAACAAGGCATAGTCAGACAAGCATTCTAACGTTAGAGAGCGGATTATCAGAACTTGGAGAAATATTGAGGGCGATCCATTTCAGAAATACTAAAAGGGAAGGGAGTTTCAGGACAGTGGACTTCCTCAAAGGGAGATACTGAAGGCACCATTTCAAACATTTCCATGAAAGAAAAACGGGGAGGTGTCTCAAGAAACCAGGATGGATGACTAAGGAACTTTCAACTGAGCTAAGTTGTAAAAAAAATGGAACATGTATAAGAAAATGGAAAAAGGAGCAATCACGAAAAAGGAATTAAAAGAATAGCAGGCATGTGTAGGGGTAAGTCGAAAAAGCCTAAAGTGCAGAATGAACTAGGCTTGCTAGAGAGGTTCAGAACAATAAAGGGCCTTTTTGGATATGTCCGCAGCAAAAGGAAGAAGGAAATGAAGGGCCACTGTGTGGAAAAGATGGCAAAAATGCTAACAGGGGACAGAGAAAAGGCGAATTAACTCCAACACCAGTCTTTGCCTCATCTTCTCAGAAAAAAAGGAAAAGGGAAAAAAAAAAAGGAAAGGAAAGATGCTCAAACTGAGGATAATGGAGCAGGGAAAGAATAGGGGAATTTCAGCACAGAAAATAAGTACGAGATAGTCGAGGAATACCTTTTTAATATCTAATGACTTTAAGTCTCCGGGACCAGAATGAACTACATCCAAGGGTACTAAAAGAACTGGCAAATGTAATATCGGAGCCATTGGCAATTGTATTTGAAAAACTCCTGGAAAACAGAGAAAAATCCCAGCAGACTGGAGGAGGGCAAACGTTGTCCCCATCTTCAAAAAGGGGAAAAAAGAGGATCCCCAACAATTATCATCCAGTTATCTGTGAACATCTAGAAGTCAATGCCATAATCGCAAAAAAGTCAACATGGGTTCAGAGAAAGAAGTCATACCAGACAAATCTAAATCTCTTTCTTTGATAAAATTACCAGCTTGGTAGATGAAGGGAATGCTGTGGATATAGTATATCTTGATTTCAGATAAGCCTTTGACAAGGTTTCCCATGACATTCTTGCAAAACACAGCTTCTTGTGGACTAGACAAGGCGGGGGACTGTTACACTGGATTTGTAATTGGTTGACCGGCCGAAACCCAAAGGGTGCTCAACAATGGCACCTTTCATCCTGGAGAGAAGTGGCCAGTGGGGTCCCCAGGGCTCTGTCCTGGGCCCAGTGTTATCAACATCTTTACAAGACCTGGATGACAAAATTGGGAGCATACTATCAAATTTGCAGATGACACACAAATAGGAGGAATAAGATACCCCAGAAGCAAGGATCAACATCCAAAATGACCTGAATAGATATAGAAAGCTAGGCCAAAGCTAACAAATGAAATTCAAACATGGAGAAATGTAAGGTACTGCACTTAGGGCAGAAAATAAAATGCACAGATATAGGATGGGGGACACCTGGCTGAATGTGACTACATGTGAAATGGATCTGGGAGTCCAAGTGAACCGCAAAGTTGAACATGAAGTGAACCAGTGCGATGCGCAGCTAAAAGGCCAATGCAATTTAAGCTGCATCAATAAAAGTAATATTGTCCTAGATCAAGAGAAGTAATAGTGCCACTGTATTATGCTTTGGTCAGGCCTCACCTGGAATACTGTGTCCAGTTCTGGGCACCACAATTAAAAGGATGTTAAGAAACTGGAACGTGTCCAAAGGAGGGCAACTAAATGGTGAAAGGTCTGGAAACCATGCCCTATGAGGAACGACTCAGGGAGCTGGGATGTTTAGCCTGGAGAAGAGAAGGTTAAGAGGTGTATATGATAGTCCCTGTTTAAATATTTGAAGGATGTCATATTGAGGAGGGAGCAAGCGTTTTCCTGCCCGCCCAAGAACAGGACCCGGAACAATGGATGCAAGCTACAGGAAAAGATATCCGCCTCAACATTAGGAAGAACTTCCTGACAGTAAGGTGTTCGACAGTGGGAACACACTCCTTCCTCGGAGTGTAGTGGAGTCTCCTTCACTTGGAGGTCTTTAGCAGAGGCTAGATGGCCATCTGTCGGGTATGCCTTTGATTTTTGATTTCCTGCATGGCAGGGGGTTGGACTGGATGGTCCGTGTGGTCTCTTCACACTCTATGATTCTATGGCGTTTATCAGACGAGCGCTTAAAGAGGTACTCATTCCAGTGTGACTCCTCTATCTGCCTCCTGTGCATGCTGGGATTGGCAGTTTTAAGGAGGGGTATTTAGAATTCTCAGCAAGAAGTTCAAGCTCCTTAAAACTGCCAATCCCAGCATGCAACAGGAGGCTGCTAAGGAGTCACACTGGAATAAGTAGCTCTTTAAGAGCATAGTGTGATAAACATCTATGATCTATGCTCTATGATCAAATTAATTAATTGATTTAGAAAGCAAGCCAACCAGCAAGGTAGCTAGCTAGCTAGCTAGCAAGCTTCACCTGCCAATCTGGTTGCCTTTATAATCTGAAATTCTGCATAGAGTTTGAGTAGGGAGATCATGTCCTTTGTTCAGGACCATGTCTGGGCCCAATTCTGTTCCTTTCCTAGGGCAAGATTTCCTGCTATGAATATCAGAACAATGTGGGCCAGTTGGGCAGGTTGTCCCACTACTCTGATTAGGAGAGGGTTGAAATGAGACATTTTTTCAAGAAATCCTCCTTTAAAAATGAGTTGGGAGTGAGAGAATTTTAGGCAATGCCATATCAATGGTATTGGATTCTAGCACTACATGCACTGATTTACATTGTACCATCATTTCCAGTTCTATTAATGACCATTCATGTGGTAAAGCAGCCAGAATTTGGAAACGTGACTTTGCAAACCCTCAGAATTCCCCAGTGTTAACCTAAACTGTGAGGGGCATTGCGCGTCCCCACCAGCAGTGTCATGTTTCATTGAAAATTTGGAGAAAATTATAGTTCAAAGGAGGCCTGTGAAAGGAGGGTAACTTCAGGATCTTTCACCTATGTTACCAGTATTTGCTGCAGAAGACACTCCAGTTTCAGGAACTAGAACAGGTTTATTTAGAAATGTACATGGTGCACACAAACACTACAAAATCCATGCAGCCTTAAGAACCATACAAGGCTATCAGAAAGAGAGGTGTGGAAGGTAAGGATAGAGAGGAACCAGAGTATTGAAGAGAGCAAGTAAATACCAGTCCTGAAGAGAAGTTTTGTGAAAAACAGAGGATGGCTCTGACAGCATCTGAGGGTTACAACAGGACCAATGGAACAGAGCCTGTCTGTGAAACAGACCTTCTAATCTATGGAACAAAGTGACTAGGACTGGGGCGGATATTTATATACCATTTCATACCTCAAGGATGTGCCTGATATTACCAACATGTATAGCTTCCTAGTTTTCTATGGAATTGACAAAAGGGATCTGGAATGGCTGATGGCTTTAGCCCCATGAAACATTGATTAGGTTTGAGACAATCCTGGATGGTTGGGAAGGAAGGGTGACTAGAAAAACATGTCAGGAGTTGAGGTAAAGGGTATGGTCTCTGATTACTTTGCAATGGACTCCCTTTGTCTCCACTGCAAGAGCAAATGCAAATACCCGGATGGGGGTGTGAGCTCCTCGGCAAACCACTTCCTTGTATCTAGGGGATGAAGCAGACCGGTGGTTTTGGAGAGGCTCAACCACAGATTGGCCAGGGACCAAGGTAGAGTGAGAGGCCTGTTCTGAAAGTGGGCTGCCACCATGGTTCCAAATGAGCTGACGGCAGGAACAGTTTTCCCCCACTCCTTTTGCCAGCAGCTTTGGGCCACCTAAGGCTTCCAGCTGATCCGGGGGCATGTGTCACCTGCACACCATGCCCTTGAAGTGGCTGGAAGCTGAAGCTTTTGGTCCGTGTATCAACCTAGGTTCACTCATTTTTCAGGTAAACATGATTCCTTACACGTATACTTCCACAGTTCATTGTGATCTCTCAAAACATGCCAGTACTAGATATTAATTATGAAATTCCATATCTAGTGTTGCAGTTGTCATAACTGACCTTGAGTGACCCTGGCTCATGGCAAGCCCTGTGGATGAGA
Organism: Sceloporus undulatus; assembly: GCF_019175285.1. Taxonomy (NCBI): domain Eukaryota; kingdom Metazoa; phylum Chordata; class Lepidosauria; order Squamata; family Phrynosomatidae; genus Sceloporus; species Sceloporus undulatus. Next base: position 282,556,548 of record NC_056523.1, read on the forward strand.
TATATCCAAGACCCAACATCCTCCACTGCTCTGCTTAGGTTTGTAGATGCCTACCTGTGATTTCCCTAAAGAGTCTACTATCTAGCACAGGGGTAGGCAACCTTTTTGAGTCGGGGGCCAGGTTGCTGTCCCTCAGACAACTGGGGGGGCCGAAGCTGGGGGTGGAGCTTCCACCCTCCAGGGGTGGAGCCATATGCCGGGGGTGGAGCTTCCACCTTCGGGGTGGAGCCACATGCCAGGGTGGAGCTTCCACCCTCCAGGGGCGGAGCCACAACTGGGGGTGGAGCTTCCACCGAAGCATCATCATCATCATCACCACCACCACTATCATTACAGCAGACCTGTGTTAGCACATTTGGAAAGTCACACTGTTCACCACATCATAAATAATAAAAATAAGAAATGAAATAAAAAGCAATAATAAAATAATGAATAAAACAACAAAAATAAGTGTATATATTTTTAAAAATAATGGAAAAAACCCAGGCAGACCTGAAATGACCACCTTTCCACCTCCTCCCCCTCTTTCTCATTGAGAGGGGATTTTGCAGAAAGAACACCCAGGGCAAGTAATAATAATATAAATAATAATAATGGTACAAGCAAAGAAATTACTAAAATGCAATTGAAAAAAACATACAGCAAGCAGCACACAGTTTCAACCCAGAAAAGCCACAAGGTGCTCAGAGGGGATTTTGCAGAAAGAACATCCAGCTAACCCTCCCCCAATGAACCAACCTCTGGCCTTGCTTGGCTGCAGCTATGCGGCTGGCTCCCTCGCTCTGTACTCCTCTTCTTTCTCCCCTCCTCTTTCCCTGCTCTAGGAGAGGAGGAGGAGGGCGGAGGGCGAGGTGGAGCCTGCTGCAGGCCTGCTGCAGCCCCTGGAGCCCTGTTGGAGTGCTACAGGGGCTGCACCACGCCTCCTACATGGGCCCGCCATTTTGTTTTTCAAAATGGCGGCCGAAATCTCCGCGTGACCTTTGCCATCCTGAGGTCACGCGAGACTTCGGCCGCATTTTTGAAAACAAAATGGCGGTCGGAGCGGCGAAAAAACAAGAAAATCGGCGGCAATCGGCGGCAGGACTGCGCAGGGGCCGGTAAGAAGGCCTTGGCGGGCCGCATCCGGCCCGCGGGCCGCAGGTTGCCAACCCCTGATCTAGCATTCAGTTTTCTCTTTCTGCTTCTCTCCATCTTTCCTAGCATTATTGTCTTTTCTAATGAGTCATGCCTTCTCATGATGTGACCAAAGTACAGCAGCCTCAATTTGACCATCTTAGCTTCCAGGGAGATTTCAGGCTTGACCTATTCAAATACCCGTTGGTTTGTCATTTTGGATGTCCATGATATCCTTAGAGAGGAGTGCAGGGTATCCTAACACCAGCCAGGCTGTACAGCAAAGGGAGCATTGGTTGAATCAAGGAGGCTTGGGTTCAAGCCTTCACTAATCCATGAAGAATATCAGAGAACCTTGGACCAGTCCCTGTCCTTTACAATCAGCTTATCTAACAAGGTTCTTGAGAAAATGCCATGATGGGACAGTGTTATTTAGCACGTTGGTGACAGTCTTCACATGTCATCTTGCTGGTGTTATTCACTAAGCTTCTTCTGTCTCAAGGCACTGTCAGATTGGACTGAGACTTTCTTCTAAGTCAAGAGCTGCTTAGATTTGGAGTGTTTAAACTGATATTCCTTGGGAAGTAGCACCTCTTGTACTGAGTAACACACACACCATCCTTCCAGTAGAATCTGTTCAGCTTATACATTTGTTAGAGGAGACGATTATTACAGACATGATTAGTCTTTGATGTGCTCTCTCTTTCAAAATGAAACTGACCCTGCCCTGAACTAACCAAACCCTTGGCCAAGCTGATCATTGCAGTGTAGAAAAGAAATAAATAAAAGGGTCTTGCTGCTCACAAAGAGGTACAAAGTGGTGAATCTACCCTTTCTTTCTTTCTTTCTTTCTTTCTTTCTTTCTTTCTTTCTTTCTACAACAGACCTACACTCTACACTCTACAAGAGGCAGCTGGCTGTACCATGCCCTTGCTGAAAATCTGTAGATGGTATTTTATATACATGCACACTATTATAATATGGCTGCATAGTGCAAACCATTGTTGTGACTGTTGTGTGTGTTTTAACTAATGGCTATTTTTAAAGGCACTCATTATTTTTGTATACGTCATTCTTTTCAAACCTGAAACTATAGTTTATAGAAGGTGTATGACATATTCTTCCTCTTGCTCTCATGCTAATTTGATATATGCGATCTTAATTTGGACAATGGAGGGAAGAACTGGTTTTGATCATATGATACATTTTTGCTGTAAGAAATCATCAAACACCCAAGCATCTTCAATGATCAGCCAGGCCTCCTCATTTATCACTTTTGAGTATATCTCCTAATTCTAGCAAATCACATTTTAATTACAAAGGTCGGGAATTTTGTCACATGTATTATTGTGTATGTTGTATGTGTAATACTGAAACATGCCATGCTGTAAGAGTAGGATGGCCTTTATATGCTTAGTGCTAATGAAGATTAATAAACACAGAACATGCTTCCAAGGATGGCTATGCCCAGAATCCATATGCAGGTTTTATGTCATAGATTGAGGCATTACAATAAAGCCGGGAGGGGGAAAGAGAGAACAGCTGATATACAAAAGGGGCCGTCTAGACAGTACCCCATCAGTCTGGCTAAATTTGGTGTTGGCATTCCCAAAGGGATTGTAATATAATTGTTCTGGTGTCTGCATCCATTTTCCTTGTCAAACACCATCACAAACAATAAATATACATCCCCTTTCACATACAACTTGCACAGACTGTACAGCTGATATGTATTTTAGAGCATACTGGTATGGAAACAGCATTTTACACAAGGAAAATAAAAATAAATGCACAAGGTGCAGCTAAGCAATTGTGTAATTTCTAAGAGAAGTGTCACACTATTCATTCATTTACCTCAAGCAAATAATAGCTGAAATTGACCTACTTAAATGTAAACTGTTAAATGGATCCTTTCAGATCACGTAACTTTTAAAAAAGCTCCCTCTCCATTCTATGTTTATTAACCTCCCAAAGAAAATTTAACACACACTCAGAGATATGAAAGTGTAATGATGGCCATGGATCATAAATTCTAATGAAGAAAAAAAAACTAATGAAAGGAGGGAAAATGATAATAAGAAAAAGCATGGGAAATGTAAATGTCATTTCATAGTTAAAATTAGGCTTTCCACCTTTCCCAAATTTATTTTAAATATATACAGCTTTATATAAATGTTAAAGATGAAGTCTTTTGAAAAATAGAAAATTAGGGTCATTGAACAGAATGTTTTGAAAATGGCTGTTCCTGGTTACTTAAAAACAAAACAAAAATTCTGAATTAGATTGTCTCATTTCATACACTAACACCTACAGTAATATTTGAAGCAATGCAATATTTTTAGTGTCACTTTGCCTCTCCCTATTATAATAGTGCTTGCATATAGGCAGTTGTCCCTCTTTCTAAATAAAGACTACAGAAATCAGTCAGAAAAGTGATCTGTATCACAGCCCAGAACCTGGAAGTATGTTCTCCTGTTCTGTTTAAAACAACATACTTTTAAATAAGTGTGTTTAGGACTAGAGAATTGTTTCATTTTATGAGGTTCAAGGAACTCCTGGAGATTATGAATTTTTTTTTTAAAAAAAATCTACTGTTTACACTTAGGCTATTGATTTAAAAACAAATTCTATTCCTTTTCAGATTATTGGAAAGATTATAATTTACAATTTCTGAAGTCATGGAATCAGACCACTCTGCTTTATCAACAGAAATTTTAAAAGCATATTTGATCATTCTGTTTATCTGTTTTTGATCTGCTGCATCCCTCCATTATTTATTAGATCACAATAATAAATTCTGTGGTTTTACATTCAGGTAAGTAGGAAAAACAAAACAGGACAGGACAGGACATGTCTTGGCTAGCTTTGTTGCTTGGCTTCTAAAGCAATTTTGGCTTTTGTTCCAAAAGAAAGGAAACCAACAAAAATAATAATATTTGAGTAATATTTAATATGGGTGATACTGAGTTGAACCAAAAAGGCAGGAAACAGAATTTTACCTCAAATAATGGTCTGATCATATGGCTGTCCAAAATCTGTGTAATGTCAAGCCATCTCTCTCCCTCTCTCTCTCTCGTGCGTGTGTCTCCTATTCATATAATAAAAGGTGACTACAGTCCAACCCTGTTAGACCAAGTAGACATAAACTGAAGCAAAGATTTTAGTGTGTTTTTTTAAAAAAATACAACAACCCAATATGATTGTATTTATTATTTGTTTTAAATAACTGCACTGCTTTTGGGTTTTGTTTTGCATTTTTAACTCCCCATGATATTTTGCGGTAGGAACAATAAAAACACAGCAACAGTGAAAACAGCAAACTTCACTAAAAACATGAGAGAAAAGCACAAACTCAAGTACAAAAATGGGGCAAATATAAAATAAAACCCATCCCTAAAGATTCAGAGCCAAAATCATAGTATTAAAAGGCCCAAGGCAGAAACTTTTATCATTACATTCCCAGAACATCAGATAGCTGAATACATGAAATCCAGAAGCAACTATCCTCCAACCAACCACCCCTCTTACCCAAATTATGAACATCTTGTAGATTTTTATGGAACCATAAACAACAGTTCAGAAACCCAGGAAGTCTTATCCTCACTCCATCCTCTTTTTAGAAGGATGAAATGTAGAGTTGGAATGGAAGGAATCCCATGGTCAACCCTCCCTGCCAATAGAGGAATTCACTGCCAAAGTGTTTCTGTTAAAATGATTATTTTTAATGTTGTTGTGTTGTTTCCAGCTTATGGAGACTGTAAGGTGAAACAATCATGAGGTTTCTGGGCAAGATTAGTTCAAAAGGAGTTTCCCTTTGACTTCCTGTGAGGCTGAGAGGGTGTGACTTACTCAAGGTTACCCAGTGGGTTTCCATGGGCTAAGTGGAAATTCATACCCTGGTCTCCAGAGTAATGGTCCAAATCTTAAATTTTATTTAGAAATTTCAAATTAAGGAGAGTATGGGCCAAAATAAAGCTCCTTTGGGTTACTTTGGAGGTATGCTGTTTAAATGATGCATGCGTCCTAAGAGGCCAGAAGCCGTGCCAAAGCCACGCTCCAGTCCTAAGGACTGGAGCTTGGCGCAGCTTCTAGCCTCTTAAGATGCGTGTGTCATTTAAACAGCATACCTCCAAAGTGACCCGAAGCAGCTTAATTTTGGCCTGTCTCTACAGGCCCTATATCACCTCCCAAACTTATCTGTTCCACTGTTAAACAGCTCCTAACATCAAAAAATTCTTCCTAATATTTAATTAGAACTAATATTTAGAATATTTAGTTAGAAGCACCTATCTTCTAAATTTGGTTTTTCTCTTACCCTCTGAAGCAGCAGCAAACAAACTTGCTCCATCTTGCACATGATAACCCTTCAGATATTTAAAGACAGCTTGCATGCCACCTCTCAATCTTCTCTTCTCTGGGCTAAATGTACCCAGCTTTCTCACCCATCCCAGACCCTTTATCATTGTGGTTGCTCATGCTTTGGACCAATTACAGCTTGTTGATGTTCTTCTTAAACTGTGGTACCTCAGAGAGGATACAAGAGTGCTACTATTACTATTACTGTTACTATTAATTTGTGGGAATTTGCCTGCCACATCACACTATTGACTCATATTTGACTTGTGGTTTACAGACTGTTGATTCTATTCCATCATTACTGTCAACAAGTGCTGCTCTTTAAAATGCTTCCATATTGAAATATGATAACATTGTTTTCATACAGTAAAAAGTTATATTGTAGCCGTGCTGTATATGAAATGTTACAGTTGTCATGCTATATATGAATTGTTACAACATTCTTTGTGGATTGTATTGCACTCTTGTTTTTAGCTGTTTTAAATTGGCATGATGAACACAGAAAAATATTTTACCGAAGGCCTACCAAATGACTCCATAGTTCCTAGTGGCCATAGAGTTTGTTTTCTGCAAGATGTTACAGATCTGCCAGCAAGCAACTGGATACTGAAATTTTGCAAACAGTTACATTTATTTGGACCTAACTTGTCAAAAATTAGAGACCGCTTTTATAAAAAGCCACAGATCTGACAATAATTAGACTCTGCATTTTTGCAAGTAATTTCATATTATAGTCCTCACATATATGTTGATAGTCTATGCTGTACATTTCAGAATTACATTCAGTCCTGTGTTTCTGTATCTCTTCTCATTTGTTATCTGCATGGGATGTTGATATTATTTTTTGTTATCTACTGTTATTATATCATCTATAAATAAGATACCATAATAGTTTTGATTATTTGAGATATGTTCATTTATTATGATGGTCTTATTCAGCTTGTGTTTTTAAGCCTTACCTATCAGAAAGAGAAAAAAAATCTAGCCAAGGCTCATGTCTGGCATCCTAAAGAACAGTAAGAGTTTTGTAGGCCATGGATTAATCTGTTGAGGAAAATTTGACCACAAAGCTATACACATTTATTTGGATGTAAGCCTTATTGAACTCAATGGGGCTTACCTCTGAGTAGACATCTATAAGATGGCACTGAATAGAATCATAGGATTCAAGCTAAATGGAACCACAGCAGTGTTCTCCTACATTAAATCCTACCTATGAAAGAAATATGTAATGAAAAGCCAGACTGATATTCTGGAACAATTATCAGTCTGCTAAACCCATTTTCATCCTAACTTATCTTATAGGTTTCACTGCCCAGAACATGGTGCAAGTTCTTGAAAGAAGGGAAAGATATAAATTTGATTGGGATGTATGGAATATTTTATACACAGAAGTCTTTTTTTTTTTTACTGATGATATTTTATTGGGATTTTACAAAAGCATACTTCTTCTCCCACCAAAGATTCAATCATTCATTGTACGCACCACAGAACCTTTATAATTATAAACTCTCTGAGTCATACGTTCTTATAAACAAGACTCACAGACATATGCACACACACTAGATATGTTCTCTCATACACACATACACACAGACTTGGTCAATGACATATCTACCAACATATATAGGAAAACGCAAGGGAAAAGGCAAACCATGGTCTAACTGATAAGAAAGAAAAAAACAAGGTTGAAAATATCAGTCCTGGCTGAGAGAGCTTTAAAAAAAGATCAAATGGCAAAATGAACTTCTGGAGAGAAACATTTCCTCTGTATCACACATTCTGTCTTTTTCTTCCATTTTCCAGTGACGGGAATCAAAACCTAGTACCTTTTGGGTATCTCTGTCCCAGAAGTTACTCACAATTAGCTTGATGAAAATGAGATGCTTGAATTGGTAATTAAAAGAGCTGGAATATAATGAGCTGCCTGCTGTTGACTCCCACCCCCAGCCCCTGTGAGATCTTAGGGGTGTGTGTGTGTGTGTGTGAGAGAGAGAGAGAGAGAGAGAGAGAGAGAATATGTGTAAGAAAGAGGGGAACACCACATTTCCTCTGAGATCAATCACTATTGAGAAACCAAAGGGGTTGTCCCTCTTTCTGAGAGAGAGCGAAATCATCAAGAAATGTGAATTATTTTTTAAAAAGAGAAAGAGGGAGAAAGAGAAAGGAGGGAAGAGAAAAACTAACATTTGCCTCTGGGCCTTGATGGTTGTTACCCCAGTTAGGAAATGCCCCTTTGCATTCTTTCCACAGGAAAAGGGGAGGCTGGTGGCTTGCATTGCCTCCATCTGAGGCTTGTTGCTGACTGCCCTGGGCCTTGTGTTGGTGCTGAGGGAGGAGTGGCATCCCTTGGTTCAGTTATGGCTGGGCTCCTGGGTTTCTTTTTGTTTGGTCTTGTTTTGTCTGCTTGGGGGAGAGATGGGGAGGAGGAGGCCAGGATGGTAAACAGTCTGGAATTTCAGGTTCAGGTTGGAGTGCAAGGAAAGGGCTTGTTGCTCTGCGTGAATGGAGTTTGCAGCTCACCATTCTGGGTGCTGCTCTTGTATGCTGCAATTCAAGGGGTGGGGGGTGGGAAGGAGGGGCTGCCCTGTCTGCAGCTGCCCCTCTCTCACACTTGATTTTTTTCATTTAAAAAAAACCACAGCTCTTAAAAAAAATCGAGAGGGAGGGCAGGAAAATCTGTGAATGCCTTCCCCCAAGAAGAGATGCGGCATATTGAAAACTATATTAAATTACCCTGATTAACAATTTAACCACGAACAGGGGAGCTTGGGGAGATCTCTATAGGCAGGGCTGAGGGCTATTCATGCCAGCAGCGGAGAGGTCGAAAGGGTTCTGAAGTTCACAGGCTCGGAGCTTTTGTTATGCTAACAGACAATCTCAAATCAGCGGCCTAGTGGAGTGTGAAATATAAATGATTCCTTGAGAACTTCCAATAAGTTGTCACTCGGCCTGGCTGGCCACATACCAGGACAGGCGGCACAAATCTCTGGGCCAGGTCCCAGACAAGGCCTCCCAGCCAAGGAAAAGAGGCAGGAAGGCAGCCAGAAAGGCCTGTTGTTGCCCCCCAAGTTAACTTTTGTTGTTGTTGTTGATGATAATGATGATGATGTTGTCCTCTCCTTGTCCTCCATAAAAATTTAGGAAGGGGTGGCCAGAAAGCATGGCCTGCGTGTGTCCCTTAGCCCTGTTTTGCAGCCTTCCAAGCCATCCTGAAGGGCCCTGGAGCCCAGTTTCTTTTAACAGGGGACCCCAAACACACTACTGCTACTGCTACTACTACTACTACATCATCATCATCATCATCATCATCATCATCATCCTGCTTTCCCCCCTGAAACTGGGAAATTTTGTAAGCAAAGCAGCTTACAATTTTGTAAGCAAGGTGGCTCCCGGTTGGGCAATGCAATGTGTGCTTTGTCAACTTTTCTTTGGACTGGCATCTGAAGTCTCTCTCTCTGTATGTGTGAAAGATGAGGGTTTTGCTTGACTTCATGTCACACTGAAACACGACTGACACCTTCCTCCACACTTCTTCTTTACATTCACAATATTGTGTGTGTTAAGAATGGGAGCCTTAGGCTGCATGCACACTGGAGAAATAACCCGGTTTGGCACTGCTTTACCTCTTTCTGGCTCAAGGCTATGGAGTTCTGGGAGTTGGAGTTTGTTGTGGACTGGGCCCCACAAGAAACTCCAACTCCCAGAATTCCATAGCCTTGAGCCAGAAAGAGGTAAAGCAGTGCTAAACTGGGTTATTTGTCCAGTGTGGATGCAGCTAGGAGAGGAACCAGTCCTGGCAAGTGCTGCAGCCCCAGCTTGAGGCCTGAGGACTAGCCTTTTGACCTCCTGAGCATCCAGAAAAAGTCCAGGGAGATTTATAGGGATCTGAAACTCCCTCCCCCCCCCCAGCAACCCAGGACCCCACTGCCATCTGATTTAGGGCCCCAGTCTGCAACCATCTCTTTTCAATCCTACTTGGGGGTTCTTCCTTGACATTTTTAAAGTTGGCACTTCTGGGCAAGGAGGGAGGGGAAGGGAAAGAGGGATGGAGCTATTTTTGCCTTTCTCTTTCCACGATTCAAGGAGTGGAGCCCAATCTAAGGGACGGAGGGGGGCGAAGTTGGTGGGAACCCCTGGCAGAAAGGGAGAGAGAAGGAGTTAATGATCTTTGTAAGGAAAGCAATTAATCCCTGCTTGGCTCTGATCTCATCCCAGGGAAAGGATGGCAGCCAAGGGAAGGAGAAGGAGAAGGGGAAGGAGAAGAAGGAGAAGGGGAAGGGGGATTGGGGACACGGGAAGGAGGGAAGGAGGGAAGCAGGGCGAGTCCACAGGTTGGGCCAGGAGGGCAGGAGCAAAACCTGGACGCCTGGACACTCCTGTCTGGAGCACAAACCAAGGGAGAGGGCTCTAAATGGGAAAGGGCCAGGGGGGAGGCCAGATCATCGGTCTTACATTTAACATAAACTGAATGCGGAAGGAAGCAAGGAAGGTAAATAGAAGAAAGAAAGAAAGAAAGAAAGAAAGAAAGGGAGGGAGGGAGGAGGAGGGAGGGAGGGAGGGGAGGGAGGGAAAGAGGTAAAGGAAGGAAAGAAGAGTGGGAGGGGAGGGAGAAAAGGAACGAGGGAAGGGAAAGGAAGGAAGGAAAAGGGAAGGAAAAGGGAAGGGGGGATGGAAGAAAGAAAGAAAAGAAAAGAAAGAAAGAAGTGAGAAAAAGGAGAAGGAAGGTGAAGGGAAGGAAGGGAAGGGAAGGGGAGGAGGGAGGGAGGGAGAATAAAAGAATGAAAATAAGGAAAATAAGAAAGAAGGAAGAGGGAAGGGAAAGGAGGGAGGGAAGGGAGGAGAAAAAGAAGGGAAGGAAGAAAAGAAGGAAGGAAAAGGGAAGGAAAGGGAGAAAAAAGAAAGAAAGAGAGAGGGGGGAAGGAGGTAGAAAAAGAAAGAAGGAAGGAAGGAAGGAAGGAAGGAGGAAAGGGAAAGGGAAACTACACCCCTCACTAGCTGTTTATTTCTTATTCTTATTCTTCTTATTATTATTGTCATCATCATCATCAGACTATAAGGAACCGCATCTGCTTTATTAACGTTCATATACAGCACGAAATAGATTTGAAAAACAAGAGAAAAGCGGCAGTGGCCGGGAAGGACTCTCTGGATGCCTCCACCGCCAGACCCTGGGCGAGCCAGGCGCGAAAGGCGGAATGCCACTCTTTTCTGGCCTTCCTTGGGTCTGAGGGTTTGTTGAAACGGCAGCCTGCATTACTACCCCATAAGTCCCTGGAAACTGTACTTAAGAAGGGAATCAAGAAGGAAAATAGTTCATATTCTGCCTTCTTTCATTTGTTTGTCTCTGGCTGCACTTGTGGAAGTGTGTATGTGTATATAGATCTACATGCAAAATAGATACGTTTAGACTCAGAGACACACCCACACAATACACACCCCGCAGACACTTTTTCTCCAGGAGAGAACTCTGCGATAGATAGCTAGATAGATGGATATCTCATTCATATATAAACATCTACACAGAGGCATGGATATGTACTTATTTCAAAGTCCATTCCTTTTATCAAAAGTTATTCAGTAGTCAATTTATACAGTGCTTGGCGTTTCTAGTGGCTTCAACCGATATTAAATTCGCGCTCTGTTCGTTTGAACTACGTTTTAAAACCTGCCCTCGCTTTTAAAAGGAAAGGGGCCTTTGAGTTTACCAGCCTTTTCTACAACGAAGGTTCTTTAATCATCTTATTCTTTCTTCCAAATGAATTCGGCACCTTTTTGTCTTTCTGCAACGAGGGTTCTTTAACAGGACGTTCTTTCCAATGCATTCCCCAGTTGCTGCCCATGATATCCTTATCACTAGCTGGACAACTGAGAGAGACTTCGTTGACAAATCCCTCTAAGAATCACGGCTTTGAAATATTTACCAGTGTCACTTTCTTAAGACTACATTTTAAGGCTTTTTTTTAAAAAAATCAATTATCAAATCAGAATGGACAGCATTAACTTGATATCATGGTTACAGATGCCCCCCTTTCGTTATTTCAAGCCCAAAGATCCTGACAGCGTCCTTAGAGGGAATCATCCTAAACATACTTATTTTAGTATGCATCTGAGGAAGTGGACTTTATGAAAGGTCATGCTGCCAACTTCTTTCTTTCAGTGAGTCTCAAAGGTGCTGCAAGATCTCTCTGCGTACTGAGTCTACAGACTAACACGGCTATATCTTTCAGTTGTATTCTTATTTAGGAGTAAGTTCCATTGAACTCAATGGGGGACTTCTGAGTCAACATGAGTCCCCCAAATACTATATGTATAAAAGTAGTAGTATTTCGATGTCTATCTTCTTGCCTCCCCCTTTCCCTCTGGTAACCATTAGACCTCCAAATTAATTGTTTAATGATGTTAAACAATACAAAACTTCGAGGAGGGGAGCGCTTTACTCTGTTTCTTAGTGCAGAATTGGAGAGAAACTATATATATATATATATATATATATATATATATAATATTTCACATTTTCTTCAGTAAACAGGCATCAACACACAGTGCAATAAGGGCTTTAAGATTATATATCTAACGAAATGAGACCAATTGCAGATTTTGGAGTAAATAAAAAGAGTTCCTTCAGTAATTAAAAATAAAGAGAGAGAGAGAGAGAGAGAGAGAGAAGGGACAGTGAAAGGGGCAAAAGAGAAACACCTGATATGGATTAATATCTTCAAATTAAGGTGATCTTCCTTTTTACAAAAGGAAAGAAAACTGAAATAACTGAAGTGGTGAAGAGGCAGAGAGCAAATGCTAAGCCACAAGATGGCTGCCTTTTCAGCCTCCCTTCTGCGGCTGCCGCCTAATTTCTGCAGACAAATTAATTTCAAGACATTGTTTAGTCCAAATGCATTAAAGAAAAAAA